>NW_025900438.1:0-74173 GCF_022539505.1 Lolium rigidum | reverse complement strand
GTCTTTGCTATCATGCTCTTCTCCTTGCAGGTCTTCCTGTTTGCGCCACTGGTTACATTTTGTATCAAGAAGTACTCCTGTAGACTCCATCTGCTCTTCTCCTTGCTCTGATGGTCATAACCTTGGGTGTCACGTACCAGTTGCATCGGATGCTCTTCATTTTACTGCTGGCGCTTGTTGTATTCATCTCGCTTGTTTGCCCTTACTGGCTTATCAGGATTCAAGAATACAAGTTCGAGATCAATGGTCCCTGGGATGAAGCTAAACTTTGCTTTGATATAACAGAATAAGTCACATGTGCTGAAGATTGGGGTTCATTGTATCGATGACTGATGTACTGCTAGTCTTTGTTGCAAGTTTCCATGTGTATGTACATGCTCTTGACGTAACATGTTTTGTTACTGTGGTCTAAATAGGCCTTGTATTCTGGACTCCAGTGATGTGTTTTTGTCATTCAAAGTTCAGGCTTCAGTGTTGGAACTAAATAGCAAAACATGAAAATCTTTTGTCAAGTCAAGGGGATGCCGCCCATCAAGTAATTTTCATTTGCCTATCTCAATGGAAGCTAGTGTGGAGTTAGACAGTTTATCTGTATTGTTAGACGCTTTGGACAGAGATTCTCACTCTCCTGACGTATGGACATATGCCTGGGGAAAAACAGAATATGCAGCAAGCAAGTTCTACAAATTCTATTTCAGGGAGATCAAACCACTGGCATGCTTGCCACTTATTTGGAAATTGAAGTGTCAAATGAAGCACAAGGTGTTTGCGTGGCTTCTAATGATTGATAGACTTAACACACGTGATTTGCTAGCTCGACGACAGTGTCCAATAGAAAATACAAACTGTGTTGTATGTATGCAGCAAAGAGAGGATCGGGATCATCTGTTTTTCAGTTGCACGTTCAGTAAAACGTGCTGGTCTGCTATGGGTATTACATGGGACTTGACTCTGCCGTTGGCTGATAGGATCATAGCTGCAGCAAATGTTTGGAGAAAGCCTTTCTTCCTGGAGTATGTCATCCTTGGGGCTTTGAACATCTGGAAGCAGAGAAACAGGAAACACTTTGATAATGTTGATGTCTCCATTCATTATTGGCTTGCTCAGCTTAGTGTGGATCTGGATCTTCTCAAGTCTAGGGTGAAGCAAGACCTTAGACACAACATAGATTCATTTGTTAGAGAAATAAGAGTGTAATATTTTTCAGTCCTTTATGTTGTAACTTTAACCTTCTTTTTAATTTAAGTGCAGTAGGAGTCTTTCCTGCTGTAGGTTCCTCAAAAAAAAAAGTCAAGGGGATGCCTTGCTCAGGATAGTAACAGTGATTGTTTTCTTATTATAACAGTGATTCTTCTTTTTTCCTGAAGAACAATAGCAATTCTTGTAAGATGTGGTGCAGTTTATGATGTAGTGACTTCTCACTCGGTAAATTGAAAAACTCAACCCTATTGCACATTAACACATTTGTAATTGGGTTGTCCATTGTATCATGTCATCAATCAGTTGGCGCTGCCATGCTGTCATAGTTACCAGAACTTTTACATCATCATATAGCTCTTAACTCTATAATATTTGGCCGTGTGCATTTTCTGGTGTAAAGACAAGGGTTTATACACCATAAAATGCAGTGTTTCCATTATTGAAAATAATGCGACTAGTCATGGTATATGCCATAATGCTTGAGTCGTTGAAAGGTGGGAGGTAATATCAATCAGTTGTGTAGTTGTACTAACTAAAGTGCAGCTACCACCCTTGTGAACCTAAATTGGAACAAAGATCGACAGTATGACTTTTATTGTTTACTGGTTAAGCTGTTAGCCATATGTCCGGAAATTCAATTCGGCTCCCGGGTGCATATGCTCCCTCTATCAAAAAGTTATATTTCGAAATGTCAAAAAAATTTGACAAAAAATTCTACATGTACATCTCCACAATAGACGTAAGTTCGTCAAGTTTCGCGAAAAACCAATATGTTTTGTGGTCTGTGTAAAAAGAGAAAATTTATCTCCTGAAAAGCCCTATTTTCAGCATTGAATTTTGTCTTTTTTACACACGTCACACAACAAGTCGGATTTTTATGAAACAACTTTGTGAGCGTCTAGCACGTGAAGATGTACGTTCGAATTTTTCGTTTCAATTTTTTGAAATTTCAAAATGTATGTAACATGCATTTCAAAATAAAGGGAGCATATGCTCCCATGTGCCAAAACACCATTCCCGCCATATGTCATGGAACACAAAACGGACACTAGATAATTGAAAGTATTGTCATGTAAAAAGTAAACTGTTGATCATGTTTTTGCAGGAGAAAGCTAAAAGAGCAGGAGTAAGTTAAGATTTTGCACATGTAAACTTCTTTAGAGATGCACAATGAACTAAACCCTAAATTCATGCATCATCACTTTCATGCACATATACAATTCCATAACAAACAGATGAATCATTTTGAATGTCCAATGAACTGTTTTATTTGAGTAACATTTCTACAAATGTCAGGAGTCACCATTAACATCAACTGGGCCAGCACGGCCAAACAATGCAGCCTATCCAGGCCCTTCAGAATGGCGTAAAACGTATTCTTTAACCATTTGAAAGAACAGACATCGAATTAGCACGATCGACCATCTATGCAAGATCCCACGTGCCATCTTCGATTTGTGCATTCCTCAGCATGTCGTGTCCATGATAACATTTATCTTGCTGATCAGTGAGCATCGTCTGGAACTGAATCAATTCTAAGTGCCCTTGCTCACAACAGCAATTGACATCTTTTTACTTTTTCAAACCTTTATTTCCTCCTGTCTGCACTAATTGTAAGGCGATCAAATGCCCTTAGATTGGGATCATCATGGACATTTCTCGCAGTTTTCGATAACGATGAGGACCTGGCCTCCAGCCCAGTTGATTGGTGAAGCCTCTGAGTGGTTGATGGGCGACTGCTGCCACTGCTGGTTGGGATTAGGTGGCTAGTGCGTGTTGGGTCACTGGGCTCTCCAGAACTTGGTCTGCTGCTTGACAGGAGAGCTTTCCTCGAGGTGCTGCCATTCCGAGATGATGTAGGCCTTCTTTTATCCGAATCAGCAGCCTAGCATAGATGTAAAAGATGTTGTAACCCTTTTAATCCAATAAATCCATATTAACCATCAAATGTTGCTTCCATGCAAAAGTATGTGCATGGTGCGTGTTCAAGATATTTTTAGACAAAATAAAACAATTATTAAAATAAATTGAGCACTTCTCTAACCATCTTGGGTGCCAGCAGTGAATCCAATAGGGTTCTGTGCTTCGTGCTTTCTCCATGATGGCCAGAACCAGAGCCAGTTCTTCTAGCAAATGTTTCTACTGAACCACTGAATCTATCAGGAACATCCTGTCTTGCTGTTTACACAGAAGGAAACACAAAGCTCTTACTTTGCATATACCTTATTTTCTGAATATGAACTTTCCAAAATGTGTATATAACTGCAAACCTGAAGTCCGTTCAGCCCGTTCTGCAGATGGTCCCACCAACCCACCTGTCCTTCCACTTGGCTGGCAGCGAGGAAACAAATGCTACACATTCAGTACAGTTAAGCTTGCACTACTAAAACTGGTTTGGGAAGAGGAACGGCGGACATACTCGCAATCTGTTATTCTCTGCTGCTTGCCTTGATACAGTCCAATCGAATATATAATCAGACTGGTACCCTGTAAGTATCCATCAGACAACATGAAGGATGTAGATGCATAGAAACTTCAAAATACTATATGTATTGAGAGTACCTTCACGGATCATTAGGTCTCGGAAGAGTTTCTTCAAATAGGAATAATCTGGTTTATCTTCAAATCGCAAAGACCGGCAGTAATGGAAGTATGAAACAAACTCTGATGGATAAGATTTACAAAGAACCTATGCAAAATTAAGCAAACAGTGGTAAACAAGTTTATATTGCAATCGAAGTCCAAATACATCAAAACTTCTGTACATCGAAACCACATTTAATTACCTCAACTGGAGTTAACATTTTCTTTTCACTAATTTTGTCGTACTTCTGTTTTTTCGTGCCAGCTTTCAGACCTTGCCAAGGAAGGCTGTGGCAGACAAGTTAATATAGATCAGTGAAATGTATTGCACATTAAAAAGGAATTCAAACCATTAGAAAAGTAATACATGCCCCACCTTCCTCTTAAGAAATACATCAGAACATAACCGAGAGATTCTAAATCATCTCTCCTGCTTTGTTCTGTAGAGAAAACCCAGAAATATAACATGTATCAGCAGTCAGCGGAAGAGTCATGCGATTAACCAAAGCTTATAAAAATTAAGGACTTCCAAAATATTAGGGCAAATTCCCTAGTCAGGTGTACATTGTTGCTGACTTTGTGGTATGAAAAAACTTTAGGCATCAAAAGAACTATGATTGTTCAACTACTTTGCAGAATTTCTAATAACCCTGTATTTTTTGGTTAGTTTACTAATACTGCCGATGTAGATATAACGCATGTTCAGAGGTAGCAACACTCACCTACTCCAAGATGGGTGTTTACACTAGCATAACGTGCTGTTCCTGTAAGATTTTTGTTCTCCCTATGGTAGCAAAGAAAAACATGTAAGCTTCAAATATACATATCCAAATAAGTATGAAGATTTAATCAAACACAAAACAAAACTTTCAATAGAAAAATAGTGTTTTTATGGGGCAGCAAAATGGCTACCAGAAGCATATGCTACCAGGATGAAGAGAAAATTCATTAAAGATGTTACAAAATCTCAAATAATTCCGGCTTCTTTATGCATGAACATGCTTATGTCCTCCATGTGCACGTAAAGTTTCATGAAAAAAGGACAAGTTTAGCGCCATGGACACAAAAGGCGAAAAGTAATCCTAAAATAATTATAACCACCAAACTTACTTTTTAACAAGGCACAAAACTTGTCCTTTCCCCATGAAATTTGCATGCACACAAATACAATGGCATTTTTGTGTAAATATTTTCGAATATTTTTTTCATTTCGAAATCCTTTTCCACCGATGAGCAACGGTGTACATTAATTTACACTATTTACGAAGTTATGGTTCGATCTTGAGTTTGAATTGAGAACCGACTTGTGGATCCAGTCGGTTGTCCTATATAAAGGACTAGCGCGTAACAGATTTAATCAAGTAATGAGAACTCTAGTCTTCTTCCCCGAAGTTCGTCTCTGTCATCTATGATCTAATCACCTTGCCAACCTGCCGACTCCCCCCATGTAACACCCTGCATTGGGCTTGGGCTGGTGGTGGTTGTACATGGGCTTGACCGAGCTAGCAACACTGGTACCAAGAAAGATGAAGTGTGGCAGCAGCAGGGGAGAGGGAAGGAACAGAGAACTGAACTGAAGTCCTGTCTCCATTCATCTCTCTCAGTCCCCTTCTCCTTCAGGTCCAGCTGCTCTCCACAAGCATCCAAGGTCCGGTGGCTACCACAAACTACCACTGTATCCTCCTTGTGTCGATCTCACATACCAGCCATCGGCGGCGGCAACAGGGTGTGGCAACCCGGCCATCCTGGTGGTGTTTACACACTTTGTGTACTTCGTACACAACAATTGAGTTTGGAAATTAGGGCATCACACTATACTACAAAGCTGTTAACATTATATACTCCCTCCATCCCATGAAACATATCTTAACTTTGTCTAAACTTGGATGTATCTACACTCTAAATGGTGTCTAGATACATGCAAATTTAGACAAAGTTAAAGACATATTTCATGGGACGGAGGGAGTAAGAAAAACATTAAGCTACGATTCATACAGAATAATATGCAAATATGTTAAGAGCCTCTTAGAAGTCCAAAACAATTTTCCAGAAATTAGTTCCATTTGAACACTTGAAAGAGAAACTGCCAAGTACCTGTATGGAATGTGCTTATGAGTTTGGAGGTCCCGGTACTTCTTCGCGAGGCCATAATCAATAACGTAAACCTGTTACAGTGATTGCGCTCGGTTTTCTTAGCAGATATCTTTGTTCACAACAAAAAGAAGTGTAGAAATCACTAAAACAAACTGTGTTTGAAATAGCCATCCTCGTCCGTGGTGCTAGGGAGTGCAAGACAGAAATATACAAATGCAAGCTTTCGTTTATAAGAGGTAACAAGGAGCCAAACAAAATAGCTGTTTATATAGCATACACTGAAAATAATTTTGACTAATAGAAGTATGGATATCTGCGTTCCTAAGGTAGTCAGGACTGCTAATAGAAAAATGCTGAATTATCAATATTTCTAAGTCGTAACACCTTCACCACTTGATGCATTTATATTCAAATGTTTTATTTCCCATATGACAAATATAAGTTAACTATTTATTATTTAACACCAGGAGTAGAATTAAGTAGAGTTGTACAGCACCATTACAGTCATTATAATCATAATGAGTGAGCATCAGCTGCAACAGTTTTGAGATGAATCTCTTGCTTAACTAAAAAGCAAGAAAAGATCCTGTACAGGACCATCTATAACCCAGTGAATTTCTGTTGTGATACCATTTAGCCTCTCCTAATTATAGTTTGAGGGGTTTGAATTCGGGGGTGGAAACAGACCTGGGGCAGCTAGGCTTTCACCCAGGGCCCAGGACTAGAGCCAGGACTGGGGCAAGCTTATGATTTTTTTGGTCCAGCCCAATGCCCAGTAGAGTATATGATCCGGCTGGACTAGCCACAAGCTTGCCCAACCCTGGCTTCTACCCTGTTTGAAGTGCCAAGCTACCAGATGATAGAACTTGTCTTTAGCGTATCACGGACCAGGTCAAAAACTATAAATAGTATAATGCCACTACGAATTATGCAAATACAAAGAAAACAAAATTGATAGATCAAGTCGGGCAAATAAAAATGTGCAAGAATGGCACCAACCTGGCTTGCTCTACGGCCTAAACCCATAAGAAAGTTGTCCGGCTTTATATCACGATGAAGAAAGCCCCTCAAGTGCATGTACTCTACCCTAGCAATCTGTATAAAAATATTTGAATGCATTAATTTGGGGGTAAAAATGACAAAACAATTACACATAAGATTTGAGTTTGCAGATAGATACTTCCGTTGGTATTATGTCAAATAGGTGGGCCAATATTAACAGCCAAAATGCTATGATACAGTAAGAAAAACTTACCATCTGATCAGCAAGCATAAGTACTGTTTTAAGAGTGAATTTTCTGTTGCAATAGTTGAATAAGTCTTCCAGACTTGGACCAAGAAGATCAATGACCATGACATTGTACTCCCCGTCCACTCCAAACCACTTCAGATGAGGAATCCCAGCTGAAGTTTGAAATCAAGCATTAAATCAAAATCAGTAAAAAAGGAATAAAAAGCAAGTTCTTGTATTAATACTTACTTCCTCCTTGCAGAAGCATGTATAGTTTTGACTCATAATGAAGCTGAGGATGCCTTGATTTAACAGATTCCTAAATTGCAAGATGACAGAAAGAGTAAGTCAGCCATGTCCAGATGCAAGCAGTTGCAGGGGCAGTAACCTGCCCTAACACTCGGAATTCATGTTGATATAAAATTGTATGCTCAAGTTCTGAAAAGACTGTTACTACTTTAATTAATACCTACACTTTCTAAGAGCATAGGTCTTGCTTATGCCCGCAACCCAATGCATTGGGAGGTAAAAATTAACCAATTAAAAAACCATAGAGTTTATCAGGTTATATATACCACATTTAATTCTAGCGGGAAAGAAAACAACTACCAAGGTTTTTGAGGAATACTAATTCAACAGAAGATTCTACCAAACAACTGCCCACTGTACTGAAATAATTGAAACAATAGAAATTAAAGAATCTCATGAGTTTCATCGGATGGTTGTTTGAAAGATTGGATTAGACAGTGTTAGATGCATTTCAACTACCAATGATAGCCTTATACAGGGATGGGGCATTAATCTAAGCTTTTACTTGAAAAGAAAATCATTCCTTTGTTAAGTACCATTCAATATCAACAGTATGATTTGTTTTCTGTCCTTACTCCTGAAACCTAATGTTGAGAGTGTGTACGTTAACATGCCGAATGCTGTATGGAGTTTGTATACATCTATCATCATGCAACACACACAAAAGAGTGCTTTATTTCATCCTAAATGAACAGATAATATAAATCATACTTCCTACTGGGAGCAAAAAATATTTGCCCTTGTTCTTAGTTAACTAGAGTTCTGCATATTTCTAATATATCAGTTTGCCTGGAGCCAACCAATAATGTTCAGAAGTCCTAGTTGCTAGCGATATGAAAAGAGCATGATACTAAACAAGAGTCCCAGATATCTCTGATTAGTCCACAAAATCTGTACTTTACAACACCTCATATAACTCTAGTGATGGTGGACCGAAAAATTGTTCACATTAGCGCAAAAGAAGCTAACCAATGCCGTTTTCGAAACTGCCTACTCATATTTAGTCAATGACAGATATAAAATCTAAAGGTTCATCACATACCAACTTGATAGCCACCTCCTCGCTGCTCTGTATGTTGACGCCTGCAAACAATGTAATCAACCTTAAGCCAATAGCGGACCAGATATAAAGCTTCGCAACGCAAACAGACAGAAACAAATGAAAGATCTGTGAACCCCGTGAGGACCGTACCAAGATACAGCTCCCCGAAAGATCCGCTCCCAATCTTCCTACCCAGCTTAAACTTTCCCCCGATCACGTGTTCCATCTTCGAAACCCCTCGCAAGATTCAGCAACTACTGCGCCGGAGAATCGCCTCTGGGACAAATCACATTGCCCAGAAGCCGCAAGATTTGAGCCGAGAACACCCCAAGAAAAGGGGTCCTGGATCTCCCGAGCCAAGACTCCGCGCCGGGGGGCGCCTGAGACGGAGCCGGCAGATTGGCGCTGGTTGGGAGCGAACCCGGATAGTCGAGGTAGGATTCGGGGACTAGGGATCTGCTTCTCTAAATTGTTTGGGGAGATTTTCTTGGGGGCTGGAATCGAGGGGCGAGTTAATGGAGGGATGGATGGGGGGAAGCGGAAAATGTGGGAAACGGACGGGGACCGTACAACGGACGGAAGGAGAGAAGAGAAGGAGGGATAGGGCGCTAGTGGGCTATGCTTTTCTTTTCTTTGTGGTTTCCGGTTCCCTGTTCTTTGGTTCATGTGTTCTGATTTATCTCCGGTTTTTGTTGCTTGTGTTTCTTTCTTAATTAATTTATTTATTTTCTGCTATTTGTATTCTTGCTGCCTCTCAATAGGGTGCCTTCCTCAGGAAGAAATGGAGCCTTTGCTTTACTTCATGACATGACGTCTGATTTATTCGTTCGTCAATAGATATTTCCGCAGACACTGTGAGCCTTTGCTTTAGTTCACGACATGACATCTGATTTCTTAGTCCGTCATAGATATTTCTTGGTATCGAGCATTCCGTTAGATAATTATTATTCCATTCATAAAAGTTTGATGATCACATTTCATATGGATATGATAGTAAAATCGTATTGAAAAATCTCAAGATAAATGAAGGGTTATTATTTCATTAGATATTATAGTCAATGCATTGATTGCACCCTTTTAAGACGTCATATATTTGCGAATAGAAAAATGATGTCCAAAATTATATAGCGGGATTTATACTTGTCGTGGATATGACCACACCACAATAGGGGGTAGCACTTGAAAGATGGGGAGCAGAGGGAGATGTAGCCATCCACAGATCGAGATTGCACAAAGACCGAGGTTTATCCAGGTCCAGCCCCTCCGGAGAGTAAAAGGTCTACTTACTGCTAATTTGTATTGATATGGCGATCAGAGTCGGAGATGGTGAAAGGATCGTATGCCGCACCTAAAGGGGGGGGTGAATAGGTGCTACCCAATTTTTAGTTCTTTTTCAATTTAGGCTTGACACAAAGGTAAATTATCTAGATATGCAGCTATGTGAATTTTCCTAGATGACAAGGCATACAATTAAGCAAGATATAGTTAGGTAAGACATAATAATGCAATCAAGGATAGATGTAATCGAGAGTGTGTTATCACCAGAATTTGACCGGATCAGAGGTGGGCCGCGATTGGAGATGGGCTTGAAGAATATACATAGAAGGAATACATGAATCGGCCTTGTGTATCAAGTTTGGGCTAGTTTGCCCGTGTATCTGTAACATAGTAGGATACGTGTCGTTTAGAAGTTAGAGTTTAACCCGTGCACGGTTAGGTGCACGCTTGAATTAGAAAGTCCCCCGGACTATAAATATGTATCTAGGGTTTATGAAATAAACAACAATCAACGTTCACCACAAACCAATCTCGGCGCATCGCCAACTCCCCCGTCTCGAGGGTTTCTTCCGGGTAAGCACCATGCTGCCTAGATCGCATCTTGCGATCTAGGCAGCTTACGTTATTCGCCGTTCATGCGTTGCTCGTCACTGAAGCCTTTTTGATGGCGAGCAACGTAGTTATCATAGATGTTCTAGGGTTAGCATTGTTCCTCGTATCATATGCTATCGTCGTGCAACCCTTGAGCATCTAGCCGCCCTTACGCCTATCACGGGTGTAAGGGCGGCACCCCGCTTGATCATCGTTTAGTAGATCCGATCCGTTATGATCGCTCCTTGTTCTTCAAGGATTAGTTTAATATCTGCATTGTTAGTCCTTACAAACGGGTCGAAGGATCCAGTGGCGCGTAGGGTGTAGTTTGCTAGCCCTAGACAGGATGTTCCGAGGATCAACTTCGTGTTGGTTTTTAGGCCTTGTCTAGGGTCGGTTTACGATCACCGTGTGTGGCCGCGAGGCTCGATCACGAGTAGGATGTTCCGATTATGCGGTGAAAACCCCAGATCGTAGTAGGTCGCTTTAGCTTTATCTTGATCAAGCAGGACCACCATCTGATCGTACACCTCGTACGCATCATGGGTGGATCGGCTCTTTGAGCCGATTCACGGAGACAACCTGAGAGCCGATCGAGGCTCGTATTTAACATTTACGTGTATGCCATGCGGGAAACTAAGCGAGGCATCATCCAACACCTTCCGACCGGGTATAGGTCGGGTGGCACGCCCCTTGCATCGGCATCGGACGTGCGTGCGAAGGCTTTGCGGGCCGTCGCTCGGAGGGACCAGGGCCAGCCGCAGTCCTGGGAGATTCCCGGCTCTACGGTGTTGCCCGTCGCTGCCCGCCGGTGGGTTTCCGAACGCAACACATTCGGCACGCCCGGTGGGACAATCTTCGACATCCACCGCATCGCCATCTACATCCGAGATGGCGGAAGGCACTCCGGTCAAGTACGAGGATCCGGCCGAGGAGCTCAAGAAGAAGCATGACGAGATCAAAGCGGTCCTCGAAGCCGACCTCATCGGCTCTTTTCACGGAACCCGCTCGCATGGCATCGGGTGGAAGGGGTTCTCGCTCGAAGGCGCGCTCGATGGAGTGGACCTGTCCTCCCCGTCGGAAGAACGCACCGGTCGCTGCGTCGGGAGATCAACTTCATGGTGGCTCATTCGCTGCACCGCCACTCTGAGAGCCTGGTGAACACTCTGGAGCGTGTCGCTCTGCGCGTGGTCCAGGAAATCATGAGCCATCAGTATTCTCCGTCAGGACCGGCTCTGGGGACTTACCAAGGAGAGATGCCACTCCAGTCCCGTCCACCGCTGCCGTTCGCGTTGGTAGCACCAGAAGTGCCGAGTTCATCGGCATACGTCGTCTACAAGATTGGTGGAGACCCTAGTGACTACCAATTCTTACACGAGGCACCCAAGGAGATCCCGCACGGATACACGTGCGCATACGTGCCAGACTGCAGTAACTGGGCACTCTCGAACCAGGCTGCAACAGCAGGGACTTCTGGAACAGCAGGAGGAACATCGGGAACAGATCTTGAGAAGCAGACGTGGCTAGCTAAGTATACCACCCCTACACTTCCCACAAATCTATATATATGGACGAACGCGGCAATGATCCGTGCGATCGGCCCCAAAGATCTATGAGGAGACTTTGTCAAACCTTCATTGATCAACCAACATGGAGGCCGATTCCAGAAATCGGCCAAAATTATCCTCACCATGCGTTCTACCCGGGTTCAACGTTGATCTAATAGGCAATGGGTTTACGTCGGCTGATGAGTTGGAAGAAGTCGGCACTGGTCCTAACAGAGCCGACATTCACATGTGGTACCTTGGCTAACCGCAGAGCCGATATCGACGGATGCACAGCGAGAATCGGCTCGGGGGGCACCTAGTCAGATAAACATGTGCGACACCGATACATATGCGGAGAAATATTGGGGGCCGATGCACGGACATTGACTTCAGTTCAGCGAAACAAGTTCAGCTGCATCAGTTTACACAAAGGGGCCCTACTTAAGAAAAGCTTGAGGGCGTGAAGAGCATCGGCACGGATTCGATCCACCTCGGCGATCTCAGCCTCGTCGTCCTCGTCTTTCCCCATCACCAGCTGACTGCTCAGGGCACGAATTTCAGCCAGATCGGTCTTCGGATCGGGCTGTGAGGCCTTTGCTTCCTCTTGAGAGCGAGCAATCGGGGTTTCCTTGTCTTGGATAAGTTGTTTGGTCTCCCTGACCCTCTTTTCAAGGTCCTCCAGTTCCTTGCGCAAGGTCTCGAGTTCGATACTATGGGTAGAAGTATCGGTTTGGGCGTCTAAAGCCGCCTTCTTCGCGTTGAGCCGTTGACATTTGTCTGCAATATCGGCTCTCAACGGGAGCTGGGCGCGGCGAAGAGTGATTCTTTGACGAGCCGACTGCACCCTGGACCTGAAAACCGACAAAGTCACAACCGGCCAAAGCTTAACTTGTAGCGTCACCGGGAGACGGGGATGGATGTCTTCGAGGATGCCCTTGATTGCCTCGGAGTTTTCGACCAGGGTTTCGACCGAAGAGGAGAGCAGAGCCTTGAGACGCTGGAGCGGGCCATGGATCGCGGCTGGGGTTTGGCTCTTCACCGCTTTGGAAGTAGGCGGCTCGATGGAGTCGGGATCGAATGTCAACAAGCTTGAAGGATCACAACCACGACGGACGAACAAGAGCGAGCATGAGCATACGACAAAGGAAAAGGGTAGGCCCGAGAGAGTGGAGCGTACCTCTCCCAAGAAAGGAAGGGCAGCCGATGTTGTGACAATCGGCTTTGCGGTAGGCCAGGCCGGGTTAGCCACTTGGTCAGCCATGCTTGGCGAGTTGGATAGGCCGAGTGTAGCGGATGGCATCGGTACCTCTTCAACGTCCCCGCTAGAGGTCCCATTAGTACGCAAAGGAAATGGTGAGGCAATCCAATTAGTAACGGGACGGTGTGGAATATGAGCTGTTGAGGTAATTACATTTGAAACTTCCTGGCTCGGCGAGGAAACTTGTGGGCCTTTGCGAGCCCTTTTGACGCATCGACGCTTCATGTGTGACCCCGTTTTGATCGGAGCTTGAGGGTTAGCAGGCTCGGGAGTCGACCTTTTCCTAGAAGCCGACGCTGGCGAGTCCGTCTGGCTTTGTGTGGTGGATCTCTCTGAATTGCCCGGGGAGGAGTCCCTTGGGCTGGACTGTGCTCCCTCACTGGAGTTCTCTTCAGTGGAAGTCTGAAAGAAGAGGCACAACCATGTTACAAAGATTGGAGAGGCAAATGTGTTTGGTCAAGACACGAGTCGGCTTACATGCAAGCACTGCTTGGACGGTAGCTTTGCGCTTCGGGGTTTTTCGACAGCTACTTTTCTCACTGCCTTCCTCGCCTGGGTTGAGGCTCGGGGGGCAACTGACCCGGAGGATGCTTTACTTTTGGGAGCCGATTTCGGTGAAATCGGTTGGCTCTGCATTATGACCTTCTTCAAGGGCGGTGAGCTCTGACAGAAGAGAACTACCGGAGCTGGTGGAAGGAACTCGAATGGGGAACCGTCGGCTTGCGTGGGCTCTGGGCCATCCTGTTGTCGCCAAGGAATAAAGTCAAGTTACTGAGACAATCATTACGAGCCATTGCGGGTAATTTACATGTAATGGTACCTGGTGTGCAGGAACGTCATATTCAGCATCAAGTTGCTTCTGCAACGGTCCTAGAGCTCTTCTGAAGGCGTGAGTCTTCCACATCGACCACCAGGTCTCGAAGCCATCGGTGGTGGTGGTGAAACGGAGGTTATGAGGAATTGGAATGGCCAGAGCGTCGAAGAAGGTATAACACCTTTGGCCAGTAATAATGTCAGGCAGTTCAGCCCTGCTTGTTGTCAGGTGGTGGAGAAAGAAGTGTGGGGGCACTTGCCCGAGGCCAAGCTGCCGGGCTACTACCACCGGTTGGTAAGACTCGTAACCGGGCTTTATGATCCTGTTTGAGGTACTCATGCCAAGCCGGGAGGAAGCAAAGACGGATCATGATAGAGTACGAGGTCTTGGGTCGTCGGCGTCATCGGCAAGACTGTCTAATCGGAAGGAGACTGGGTTCTCAAAGATTTCCGATTCATTATAGGGGAAGAACAGGGGGTTGTCCAGGCCTTGGAAGAAAATCTTGAACCACTCTGCTGCTTCCTTGGGGATAAGCCTGCTGCCTGGGAGACTGTACAGAGCTTGGCCGTAGCTAGTGCATCGGATTTCCTTCCCAGTCGCATCTGGGAAGGTGCAGGTGGCCAAAGGTGGGAAATTTGGGATTTGATTTTGAAAGTACAATTGAGCCCATAGCCGAATGAACCACCGGGGGCCTCTGTTTTGACTGTCCTTTGGGAGAACGGTTTGACGGACATCGGTTGAAGAGATCGATAGACTTCCCCAAGGAGCGGTTTTCCAAGGCCAAGTTGAGTACCTTTGGCGAGCTCATAGGCCGGGGAGAGGTAGTTCTTGGTTGGGGCGAGTGAAGGACCACAAAATATGAAATGCTCCAGCCGGAAGTTCAAGAAAGCCGTGTGCTCTCTTTCGTCACGGGGCCTTTGGTTTTCATATAACGCTCGAGGTAGGCGCCCCGGCTTGTGCACTCTGTTTTGGAGGAAAGGGTGAAAGGGACCTTTGGCGAGTTTGAAGGCGAGAGGGGCTTGGGGATGAAATGTCTAGGCTCGTGATCATGGCCACGTCTAGCAGAGTTGGTGTCATGGGGCCATGGCCGAACATAAAGCAGTTCAGTGCATCAGACCAAAAGTAGCCGATGGTTTTCAAGATGTTCTTGTTCTTTTCGAGAGGGGACAGTGATAATGATAAGGCATCGACTATCCCTATCGAATCCCAGGTAGCATAGTGTGCTTTAGACACTCTATTGTACCATGCCACCCAACCTTCGGGAGGATTAGGCCAGGCTCGCAGGCAGTCGGCCCAGGAGGTCAGATCTAAATTCTGATTCACGAAGGGGATCCTATTGGCCTCGCATGAGATTAGGTGAGCGGGACTTTCGGAAGAACGGGGGCCAAGACACATAGAGTTTGGGAGAGAAGGGTGCGGCGGCGAGGATGTCCGAAACCTAAAATTGATAACGGAATAGAACATTAATTCAGGTGTTTGCTGTTTACTCCTAACATTGATTCGCATGACGAGGAGGCTGTTAAGGATTACCTTCAGACCGGAGACCATGGTGTGGGCGTTGGATGATTCCGCCATTTGATGCGCTGAGGAATTGGGGCGGCGCGGTTGAGATCTGAGATTCGCGGAGCTGCTTGGACGACGATTTGGGGATCTGAGTTTGCTTTCTCAGGCGGAGGGCGCAGGTTACCGTTTGGAGGAGCAGTTAGATTGGCTCTACTCTTGTTTTATCATGGAGGCTGACGTGATACCATCGGCTCTTTTGGGGAGTGCTTGACTCTGACTATCGGCAAAGTTAAGTGAAGACATTCCTTCATTTTAAGATGGATTTTTTAGATTGGTGATAAAGTCAAGGAGGCAAGACGCCACGACATGACCCGACGAAGAAAGAGCAGAATAATTTTGGAAATGTTATTTCCAAAACCAGGGGGGCATGTGTTATCACCAGAATTTGACCGGATCAGAGGTGGGCCGCGATTGGAGATGGGCTTGAAGAATATACATAGAAGGAATACATGAATCGGCCTTGTGTATCAAGTTTGGGCTAGTTTGCCCGTGTATACGTAACATAGTAGGATACGTGTCGTTTAGAAGTTAGAGTTTAACCCGTGCACGGTTAGGTGCACGCTTGAATTAGAAAGTCCCCGGACTATAAATATGTATCTAGGGTTTATGAAATAAACAACAATCAACGTTCACCACAAACCAATCTCGGCGCATCGCCAACTCCCCCGTCTCGAGGGTTTCTTCGGGTAAGCACCATGCTGCCTAGATCGCATCTTGCGATCTAGGCGGCTTACGTTATTCGCCGTTCATGCGTTGCTCGTATCGAAGCCTTTTTGATGGCGAGCAACGTAGTTATCATAGATGTTCTAGGGTTAGCATTGTTCCTCGTATCATATGCTATCGTCGTGCAACCCTTGAGCATCTAGCCGCCCTTACGCCTATCCCGGGTGTAAGGGCGGCACCCGCTTGATCATCGTTTAGTAGATCCGATCCGTTATGATCGCTCCTTGTTCTTCAAGGATTAGTTTAATATCTGCATTGTTAGGCCTTACAAACGGGTCGAAGGATCCGAGTGGCGCGTAGGGTGTAGTTTGCTAGCCCTAGACAGGATGTTCCGAGGATCAACTTCGTGTTGGTTTTTAGGCCTTGTCTAGGGTCGGTTTACGATCACCGTGCGTGGCCGCGAGGCTCGATCACGAGTAGGATGTTCCGATTATGCGGTGAAAACCCCGGATCGTAGTAGGTCGCTTTAGCTTTATCTTGATCAAGCAGGACCACCATCCGATCGTACACCTCGTACGCATCATGGGTGGATCGGCTCTTTGAGCCGATTCACGGGACAACCGAGAGCCGATCGAGGCTCGTATTTAACGTTTACGTGTATGCCATGCAGGAAACTAAGCGAGGCATCATCCAACACCTTCCCGACCAGGTATAGGTCGGGTGGCACGCCCTTGCATCAGCATCGGACGTCCGTGCAGAAGGCTTTGTGGGCCGTCGCTCGGAGGGACCAGGGCCAGCCGCAGTCCTGGGAGATTCCCGGCTCTACGGTGTTGCCCGTCGCTGCCCGCCGGTGGGTTTCTGACCGCAACAGAGTGGAGCACACGGACACACAAGGGATGATTCCCGTAGTTCCTTCCTTTTAAGGGGAAGTACGTCTACGTTGGAGGGGTGTGGTCGCCACAAAAGTCTAAATAACGCCACGAAGGCCTCACCCTATTCTCCGGTGAGCAACGTCACAAAGGCCTAGCTCACTTGTCCACTAAGGGATTTCCTCGAGGCAGAAACCGGGCGTTATAAGGTTCTTGGGGCACACATCCACAACCGAACTGGAGACTCCCAATAGTTGTAACAACAACACAACAACAAGATCAAATCAACCACAAACAACTAGGGTTTCCAAGGAACACTAGCAAAGGGACCCTCAAGCAAATGAGGGGGAAATGTAAATCGCTTCGGTGAAGATGTAAATCGGGATCTTCTCCTTCGATTCTCCAAAGATCAAGAGCTTTGGATGGTTGGAGGAGGATATCAAGTGAATCTTGTGTTTATTGTGACTCAACAATGGTGGATGAACTTTTGAGAAATGAGCAATCTGAGCTTGGGGAAGAAGGGGGTATAAATACCCCCCCCCCACCACCAAATCGAGTCGTTGCAGAAACTAGGGCCGGAATTTTTCCGGACCCTCGACGGTAATGTCCGGCCAAATTTCCGGGGGGTATACTCAGAGCCCAGACCTAAGTCCTTAGCCGAATTTGAATTTCTGGCCTGGAATTTCCGGTCTGGCAAATTACTGTTTTCTTCCTTCTTCTTCCTTTTCAACACATGAGTCTTCCCTTTTAGTTCTTCTCAATATAAAAACAATATAGATCTTATATGCACACTAAGCCACATTAGATTATCACATATGTTGTCATCAAACATACAAAACCATAAAATTAGAGAGATGTTCTTTCAATCTCCCACTTTTTGGTGTTTGATGACAACATACGGATTTGCAATAAAATCACTATCAATAAACAACATGTTACCAAAAAGATAGAGGCACTCCTCCTAGATGTGTGCATATAAGTAATTTATATTTGAATACAAATGCACCACACATAGGTTCGAGTGACCTCGAAACATAAGCTAGGAAACATGATACAACAATATGAGCAAGAGACATAATCACATATAGTTGAGACTTTGAGATAGAGATCATACCAATATGGTGATATAGAATACCGAATAGCATAAGTTACACACCATATAATAATGCATAGTCTCAACATATAGAATATCGAAATCCATGTCTCACATAATAATGCATAGTCTCAACATATAGAATACCGAAATCCATGTCTCACATAATAAACCATACTAGAAGCCCAAATAACATAGTTCAACACAAATGAAAGCGTAAATGTTCAACCAATTCTGTAAAAGCTTGAAGAACATATAATACCATAACATCATCAAGATTAAGCTCATTAGTAGTTTATTTTCATTTCCCAATGTTTTTATAAGAATTAAACAATCATGTCCAATTTCTATTTCTCCCCCACTTCCAAGATCAAAGCCCCAAGATTTTGTATTTCTATGAACTTTGTCTAGGCGTACCCAAGCTTGCTCGGGGGTGAGTTCCATAAAAGATCCACCGGATAGAAAATATAATTCCCTTTTATTATTTTTCTCAAGTCCTCCATAAAAGACATGTAAAACATACCAAGGTGGTAAATCATGATGGGGACAACTTTGAACCGTACATTTAAACCTTAGGTAGGCTCTCATTAAACTTTCGCCGTGGCGATTCTTGAAATTGATTATAAATCTTCTTGCTTCAGCGGACTTAAAATTGGGATAAAATCGAAATATAAATTTCTTCATGAAATTGAGATTCTCCCAAGTATCAATATTTTCTGCAGGACAAGTTCTATACAAAGATAATGCAGTGTTGGTTAGAGATTGACTAAACAGTTTACGTATTAATTCATCATGAGAGTAGTTTCGTAATTTAATTCTCTAACACAACTCAGTAAAGAAATGTAAATGATTATAAGGATCCTCATGGGGATCATCTCATGCAAAGATTTTCTCTTTCATAATAGCAATAAAGCGTGGATGAATCACATACTCCACATCACTCCCATTTGGTAATTCTTTAACAAACCCTTGGTTGAATCTTCCGAGGTATTCAGCTGTATCAAGATTATTCATAAGCCCAAGAGTAGTCATGGTGTTACCTGAAACTATTAAACAACTTTAGTAAAAATAATAATAAATTAGCAACTAAGAACAAAGACCAAAGCGCTGAGCTCCCCGTCAACGGCGCCATAAAATAGCTTGATAACTGCAAAACACAGATCAATTGTAGCTAATTTCGAAATAAGAGCATCGAACCACGAGGAGCTACTAGTTAGGGTCTTAAAGTCTCTTGCTACTATATATTAAAGATTACTTGTAAATTGTTTTCTAATCTCAAAATGTTTTAAGGGGGGTGGTTGTAATTGGTTGAAATAAAGCAGTAAAAAGTGTGCTAGGAAATGGGTTTAAACTTATTAAGACAAAGTGTTCTCAGGGATTACTAAGTCCACCTCTAGCATTAGAATTCATGTTAATCAAGATGAAGTATACTTTTAATCATATTGTGTGTGGGAGAGGTCCGCAATAAGATGCGCCCAGAAAGCCATCGGTCATCGCATCTTTGAATAACCACAACAACTTATCTTCTACGAGCCACATATTGTCTATTGCTATTAAGGGTTTTACCCCGTGGTTATCGATATGAGATTGGTGAGTCCCTCATATCCCCCTCATCCATGTGTTAAAGTGTCGATACGGTAATGTCACTTCTCGATGTTCACTTTACCACACTACAAAGGGTAGTTCCCTCTCGAAACCAAAAGGCAAATATTACATGGTGCACAACACATAATATCGAGAGAGAACTAAAACACATTAACTCTTAAAACCATAAATTATCTTAGATTCATCTCATATTCATGCTAGGGTTTCTCCATCTCCCCAAAAACTAATGGAACTACTCACACATGGAAGCAATCAAGAACATCATCATAATCTTATGGAGGGTATGAAAGGAATTGAATGAATTCGAATACAAATCCATAATAGTAATCAAGATTACAACTATTGTTGGAGATGAATGACGTTGGTGATGTAGCGGGTTGATGATGAAGGCGATGATGCCTTGTCCTCCGAGGATCCACGTAGCAGCCTGAATGTTGTCTTCTCCAAAGTTTCTTCTCTAGATCTGAACTAGGGCGATGTTTCTCTGTTTTGCGGAGCTGTGTGTCTTGGATCTCTGTGTCGTTTGCGCGAGGTGAATGTATTTGACGAGGCGGTGCTTCTTGCACATCGTACGGGTGGGCTCTACCTATACTGATGCCCGCTAAAGTTACTGGAAGTTGTCCTCGCATCCTCCTTTCGCCTAGGAGCATTATTAAGAGATAAAATGATTTCTATCACGTCAAAATGCCAGAAAATGAAAGTTTTCATTGATATTTCATCATTGCCTTATTATTTCAAGATCCTGTGTAGACAAGCATAAAAGGGCTTAGTAGCATGGTAAAATACAAAGATCCTACTACTACTCAATGATAACTTAATGAAATAACAATGTAAAAACATGCTAAAAGATGAACTCATCAGTACCATAATCCATATCTTGGGTATGAACTGAATATCGAAAGATTCTTTTGACCGCCACCAAGTGGCTTTGTTTAGGAGCGGCTTGATACCTTTGCACATACACCTACACTTTATACAATATCTGGTCTAGATGCACAAAGGTAAAGCAAGGAGCCTATCAAGGAGCGGTATACCTTTCGATCCACGTCCTTACCACCGAGATCAAGTGAAAGATGGAAAGTGGTTGGTATTAGGGTCTTCGCACTATTCATGTCCTTCATCTTGAATCTCTTGAGCATGTCATGGATATACTTGCCTAAGAGCATCTCTAGCAGAGCCCGTATAAAGTGGAACCGAAAAAAGGAGTTCGGTCTCCCGAATTGGTATGTTTCGACGTTTTGAGTCGCTACGCAGAATAGAAACCAAAAAAGCGAACCGAAAAACGGAAATCAAAAGTCGCGGGAAATGTTGCTGCGATGATCCTTGCGAAATGAAAGGAATTCTTGCTCCGATCGAGCTACATTGGAACATATTTTACATTATCAACCAAAATACTTAACTAACCCTAATCCACCGCGCTAATTTGACCCTAAAAACTAAGAAATTAGCCCCGGGATTGTCACCGGGGCTTTTGCAAGCGACGACGAAGGGTTTTTTCGCTGGAGGCGCCTAGGCGAGAACGAGCGCGTCCACCTCGACCGGCGCCGCTTCCGAAGAGGTCCCGCAGGTGAGCAGTGGCCCGTCTTCCTCGTCGTCGTCGTTGTCGTCGCCGCGCGGCGGAAGAGCCGGCAGCGGCGGGCTGCACGCATCGGCTGGCGACGCCTCCGCTTCCCCCTGTCCCGTCTCCGAGCGTGTAGTCCGGCGCGCACTCTGGCGCGGCCACTTGTGGGCCGCCCTCTTCCAACCTCCGTCGGAGCGTGACCGCCTAGCGCGGTCCGCCTCCGACCGGACACCCGGCGGACGCGGTGGCGAATTTCCGCCGCCAATTCGCCCCCTCCCCTACCGACGCGTCTTAAGCGCCCATTGCGGTGGGAGGGGTGGGGGCGGCAGAGCGAAGAAGCCGACGACGGCAAAGTAATTCCTTGCCGGAGGTGGAGAGGCGACGCGGCGGAGCGGCAGCAGGGGCGGCAGGGGAGTAGGGTTTTGGAATCCAACTCCCCTCCGTAGCCTGTATTTATACAGGTCGACACTCCAGTTTCTTGGGCCCCCGAACTACTTATACGGGCCCACCAATTCGGGCTCCGTTCTGCGTAAGTTTCGGCCTGAACCCGTAAATCCGCCGGAAAAGTTCGGTTCCGGCGGGATTTACGGGCTCTTCTAGAGATGCTCTTAGTAAATGAAGGTTCCTTCTCTCAATTACTTGATCTCAAAACTAAGAAAGAAGTTCATCTCACCCATCATGGACATCTCAAACTTGTCGGCCATAAGCTTTGAGAATTCTTCATTGAAAGCTTTATTAGTAGAGCCAAATATAATATAATCAACATATACTTGGAAAATGAAAAACTCCCGATCAACCCTCTTAGTAAAAAAGAGTGGGGTCGATTTTCCCAAGTTCAAATCCACGGTCTTGCAACAACTCTTTAAGGTCCTGATACCACGCACATGGGGCTTTTTTAAGACCATAGACTGCCTTATCAAGTTGATTGACATGGAACTTGAGGCCCTCAAACCCCCGGGGGTTGCTGAACAAACACCAACTCTTTTAAAGGTCCATTAAGAAATGCACTTTTGACATCCACACTACAAGAAAAATTCTCATCCTCAACATCAAATTTTCGTCACGTATGGGCCCTTTTTTGTCGCCTAAGGACCTAACCCGACGATATGGCTTCTGTGGTGCATACTGCATCAGGTAAAGGCCTACCATAGATTTTTTGGTGTGTCGCGTTTGGGCGCCCTTTGGCCACGAAAAATCGGACCATTGCAGAAGAGTTTTCGGGAGGCCGTTGACTGCTGACGTCATGCAAATTGACACGTGACATGCGCCGTTAACTGTTAGTTAACGCCGTTAACCGGCTGAAACCCCGTGGTAGATGGGAGGCCCACACAAGGCCTGCCACGCCTTAAGCAGGCCGACCCAATTAATTTGCGGGCAGGGCCAGCTGACTTAGTTTGACAGGTCAACTATATAACTGGGTTGGTCTATTAGGTACGTGGGCCGGGCCTAACCTCTAACGTTGACTGGTCAAAACTTATATGGGTCAGCCCACTAAGGACGTGGGCCGGGTCGAATGCCTTTGTTTGATCGGTCAAAAGGATAGCTAGGCCGGCCCACTGAATAAGTGGGTCGGGCTGAGTGTCTTCATTTGACCGGTCAACACCATAAATGGGCCGGTGATACGTCTCAAACGTATCTATAATTTTTTATGTTCCATGCTAGTTTTATGACAATACTCACATGTTTTATATACACTTTATATCATTTTTATGCATTTTCCGGTACTAACCTATTAACAAGATGTCTGAAGCGCCGGTTCTCGTTTTCTGCTGTTTTTGGTTTCAGAAATCCTACACAGGAAATATTCTCAGAATTGGACGAAACAAAAGCCCACGGTCTTATTTTCCACGGAGTCTTCCAGAACACCGAAGAGGAGACGAAGAGGGGCCACGAGGCGGCCACACCATAGGGAGGAGCGGCCCCACCCCTGGTCGCGCCGCCATATGGGGTGGGCCCCTCGGGCGTCCCCCGACTCTGCCCCTTCGCCTATATAATCCTTCGTATCTGAAAACCATAGTACCGAGAGCCAAATTACGAAAACAGTTCCAGAGACGCCACCGCCGTCAACCCCATCTCGGGGAGTTCAGAAGATCTCCTCCGGCACCCTGCCGGAGAGGGGAATCATCACCGGAGGGCTCTACATCACCATGCCCGCCTCCGGATTGATGCGTGAGTAGTTCATCCTTGGACTATGGGTCCATAGCAGTAGCTAGATGGTTGTCTTCTCCTATTATGCCATCATGTTTAGATCTTGTGAGCTGCATATCATGATCAAGATCATATATTTGTAAAGCTACATGTTGTGTTTGTTGGGATCCGATGAATATGGAATACTATGTCAAGTAGATTATCGATATATCATATATGTGTTGTTTATGATCTTTTTAGGCATAGATGCATGCTGGATAGCGGTCTATGTTCTTTGTCGTAATGCCCTAAGTAAATCTCATAGTAGTCATCATGATATGTATGTGCATTGTTATGCCCTCTCTATTTGTCAATTGCCCAACTGTAATTTGTTCACCCAACATGTTATTTATCTTATTGGAGAGACACCACTAGTGAACTGTGGACCCCGGTCCATTCTTTTACATCTGAAATACAACCTACTGCAATCATTGTTTTCTGTTGTTCTTTGCAAGCAAACATCATTGTCCACACCATACGTTTAATCCTTTGTTTACAGCAAGCCAGTGAGATTGACAACCTCACTGTTAAGTTGGGGCAAAGTATTTTGATTGTGTTGTGCAGGTTCCACGTTGGCGCCGGAATCCCTGGTGTTGCGTCGCACTACACTCCTTCACCAACAACCTTCAAGTGGACTTCATCTCCTACTGGTTCGATAACCTTGGTTTCTTACTGAGGGAAAACTTGCTGCTGTACGCATCACACCTTCCTCTTGGGGTTCCCAACGGACGTGTGCTTTACCGTCACAAGCAGCTGCTTTTTCTAGCGTCGTTTCCGGGGAGATCAAGACACGCTGCAAGGGGAGTCTCTCACATCCAATCTCTTTACTTTGTTTATTTTCTTGCTTTATTTTATTTTCTGTCTTGTTTGCTTTCTTTATATCAAAAACACAAAAAAATTAGTTACCTGTTTTACTTTATTTAATTCGATTTTGCTTTATTTATTTTTATCATTGCCAAAATGAGTAATCCTGAAGTTGAAGTTCGTTCGTTTAAGCAACAAGGGGGAGAAAGTTTTAAAGATGCTTGGTATAGAATTAGTGATGCTCATCATAGGTGCAGTAAGAAACACTCCACTATTATCCTCCTTAGGAACTTTTATGTTGGTATCTCTAGCTGGAATAGGTATGTTTTTGATACTCTTACGGGGGGTAATTTCCTAGGCACTCCTGCTTTAGAAGCTAGTTGCATTATTGAGAGTCTAGTTGGAATACCACCTGTTAATGAAGCGAAAATTGAAATCTCTCTTGAGGATGTCATGAAAAAGTTGGAGGCCATAGAGAAAAATCTTCCAAGCGTTGAGACTAAATTGGGAATATTACTTGATAACACTGATAAACTTGATAACTCTCTAGGAGGAATTAATGAAAGAATTGTTGTCTTAGAAACTTATGCTATCCATGATAATCAAACCCATAGGATTGGTGAACTTGAAGAAGCTATGGGAACCTTGGGTTCAACTTTTTCTTCTCTTAAGTTTAAGGAGAAAGCTTATGTGGGTAAGGAGCAAAAGTTCATGTATGTCTCTAAGATGCCTAAGCCAAAGAACCATTATAAGCTTAAAATTGATAAAACCCTTAGTACCACTAGGGGAAATTTAGATAATGGAGCATCTAAGATACCTATTGCGACAAGTTGTGTTTTTAAGGAAAATTATGATGTTGATGCTTGATACGTCCAAAACGTATCTACTTTCCCGAACACTTTTGCTATTGTTTTGCCTCTAATTTGTGTATTTTGGATACAACTAACACGGACTAACGCTGTTTTCAGCAGAATTGCTTTGGTGTCTCGTTTTTGTGCAGAAATTCAACTTTCAGGAAAATCCCCGAAATTAATGTCAAAGGGCTTATTTTTCCAGAAGATTCACGGAGCCAGAAGGGCAGGCCAGGGGGGCCCATGGCCCCCACACCATGGGCCGGCGCGGCCTAGGAGGGGGGCGCGCCGCCCTATGGTGAGGCCCCCTCGGCCGGCCTCCGACGCCCCCCTCTGGACTACTTAACGTCTTTGACCTAAAAACGCACGGGGGGTTAGACGAAATCGCCAGAAGACATCCAGAACACCGCCGCCATCGCGAAACTCCGTCTCGGGACCAGAAACTCCATTCTGGCACTCCGCCGGGACGGTGAATTGGAGGATATCATCGCCATCATCACCACCGACGCATCTTCATCGACCAGCCATGTTTCCCCCATCCATGTGTGAGTAATTCCCCCGCTGTAGGATGAAGGGGATGGTAGGGATTGGATGAGATTGGTCATGTAATAGCATAAGATTGTTAGGGTATAGTGCCTAGTGTCCGTAATTGGTACTTCTATGATATTGTTGAAACTTGTTATGCTTAATGCTTGTCACTAGGGCCCGAGTGCCATGATCTCAGATCTGAACATGTTATTGTTTCATGATGATATGCATTGTTTTATGATCTTACCTGCAAGTTGTATACACGTATTGTTGTCCGGAACCCGAGGCCCCAAAGTGACAGAAATTGGGACAACCGAAGGGGAAGGCGGCGATATGAGGATCACATGTGTTCACGGAGTGTTAATGCTTTGCTCCGGTGCTATATTAAAAGGAGTACCTTAATTTCTAGTAGATTCCCTAGAGGCCCGGCTGCCACCGGCTGGTAGGACAAAAGATGTTGTGCAAGTTTCTCATTGCGAGCACGTACGACTAAATATGGAACACATGCCTATTGATTGATTAGTACTTGGATACCGCTTTATTATTATCTCGCAAATGCCCTACCTTGATTGTTACATGAGTTTCTCTTATCCATGCAACGCCCGTTCATCCATCCCTGTGCCTACAGTATTTTAATCCTGCTGTTTACTATAATCACTACTGCTTGTCTTTGTTACTCTTCTGGCGATATTTCACTACCGCTATCGCTATAAAACTGTTACTATCGATAAACTCTTGCGAGCAAGTCTGTTTCCGAGTGCAGCTGAATTGACAACTCCGTTGTTAAGGCTTACAAATATTCTTTGGCTCCCCTTGTGTCGAATCAATAAATTGGGTTTTACTTCCCTCGAAGACTCGTTGCGATCCCCTATACTTGTGGGTTATCAAGACTATTTTCACGGCGCCGTTGCCGGGGAGCATAGCTTTATTTGCAAGTTCACTTGGATTGATATTGTTCGCTGCAAATTCTCCGTCATGGGTAAACCTCGCGATACTAAAGTCGCCATATTACCATCCACTACAAGAAAAGGTACAACTCTGAGTACCTCTGCTGCTCTTGATTCACCATCTGTGATAAGTAAACTTGTTTCACCACCACAAGCTTCAAATGCTGGTACTTCTGCTGAATCCAAAAATTCCTCTTATAATTTTGATGATGCTTCTGCTGTGCTTGATAATGATGGTTCATTAGGATCTTTTCTAGATGCTACAATTGCTAGGTCTAGACAAATTGAAAATACTGAAACTCCTAATGAAAATGCTGCTACACCTGTTAATTCACCTGAGTCTGTTGAATACTCTAGTGATGATTTTGATGAAGATTATGTAGAACTTGATGATGATTTCATTGATAAATGCAATGCTACTACTGATGCAAGTAATATGAAAAAGCTTCTTGCACAACGTGCTGTTAGATATAAACTGTCTCCTGATCCTAAATTTGTCACGTCTCCTATAAACATTAAGGATAAGGATTATAATTTTTCTCTTGATTTATCTCATATATCTATTGTTGAGAAAACACCTTTTTGTGGTACTGAAAAAGAAAGGGCTGTAGAACACATGATTGAGCTGTCTACTCTGAGTAGCTTGTTTTCTGTTGATGTTAAGAAGCGTACTTATTTCGTTGCTAAATTTTTTCCTTTCTCATTAAAGGATGATGCTAAAACTTGGTATAATAGTTTGCCACCTGATTCTATTGATAGTCCAAGTGATTTGCTTGATGTTTTCTTTCGGAAATACTTTCCTGCTAGTGCTCAACATATTGCTTTGCGAGAGAATTTATAATTTTGACCAGGAAGATGGAGAGAAATTGCCCGAGGCTTGGGCGAGATTTTGCTCTCTTATCAGAGCTCGGCCTGGACATGATCTGGAAAAGCATGATTTACTTGATATATTTTATAGTGGACTAACCATTGAGTCTAGGGCATACCTGGATAGTTGTGCTGGTTGTGTTTTCAGGAAAACAACTTCAGACGACGCTGAAGAATTATTGGCTAGAATAGGCCGGAATCATGATGATTGGGCTACACCTGAACCAACCCCGACACCAATATTGAAGAAGAGGGGTATGATTAAATTAAATGTTGAAGATATGAGGGAAGCCAAGAAATCTCTTAAAGAGAAGGGTATTAAATTCGAAGATGTGAAGAATTTACCTCCCATAGAAGATTTATGCAAGATAACTCCCCCTTCATCCATGATTGAGGTACACTCTCTTCAACGCTTTACTAGGGAAGATATTCCGTATTCAAAACCTCCTGCTCAATGCTTAGATGAGTTTGATAATTATATTGTTAAGCAAAATAATTTTAATATGAGAGTAGAGAATCATTTAATGGAAAATTCTCGAGCTATTAGTGAATTGCATGGTATTGTGGAGAGAACCTCCAATGATGTTAAGATGCTTGTTAAACATTTTCATATGGTTCAAACTCAAATTGATCAACTCACTAAAGTGCAAAATGACTTGTTAAAAAATAATTCTAAAGAAAAACATGCTTATGAAGTAACAACTAGAGGTGGTGTTTCTACCCAGGATCCTCTATATCCTGAAGGGCATCCCAAAAGAGTTGAACAAGATTCTCAACGAACTGAAACTAGTGCTCCTTCTAAGAAAAAGAAACATAAAACTGTTGTAGAATCCTCTGAGCCTGTTAATGATCCTAATAGTATTTCTATTTCTGATGCTGAAACTGAAAGTGGTAATGAACATGATAAAGATAATGATAAGAATGATGCTTCTGATAAATAAGAGGTTGAAGAAGAACCTGAAAAGCATGCTAAAAATAAAAAGTATACTAAAGAAGATTTTATTGCTAAGAAACATGGTAATGAAAGAGAACCTTGGGTTCAAAAGCAAATGCCTTTTCCTGCTAAGAAACTAAAATCAAAGGAAGAAGAACACTATAATAAATTTTGTGATTGGATGAAACCTTTGTTCCTGCAAATCCCTTTGAATGATGCTATTAAATTGCCTCCTTATTCAAAGTATATGAAAGATATTGTCACTAACAAAAGGAAAATTCCTAATGAGGAGATTTCCACTATGCTTGCTAATTACTCTTTCAATGGCAAGGTTCCAAATAAGTTGGGAGACCCAAGTATACCGACTATTCCTTGTTCAATCAAGAATAATTATGTTAGAACTGCTCTATGTGATTTGGGAGCAGGTGTTAGTGTTATGTCTTTTTCTCTTTATAAGAGACTTTATTTAGATAAGTTGATACCAACTCGATATATCTTTGCAAATGGCTGATAAATCTACTGCTATTCCTGTTGGTATATGTGAGGATGTTCCTGTTCAAGTTACTAATAATTGCTTAATATTAACTGTTTTTGTTGTGTTGGAAATGCCCGAAGATGATAATATGTCTATTATTCTTGGGAGACCTTTTCTTAACACCGCAGGGGCTGTTATTGATTGCAATAAAGGAAAAGTCACTTTCAATGTCGATGACAAGGAACATACTGTTTATTTTCCCAAGAGAATTGATAAAGTATATGGAGTTAATACAATTTCTAATTTGAGATCTATCAAAGTGGGAGATATTGATTGTCCAATATATGAACCTAAAGAAGAATATCAAACTCTTGTGATTGGATCCATATCAATACAATATAAGGTAACATGATTGATTTGAGGTTTATTTCTTCTTATGCCATGTAAAATTTATTTGGTGGCAAGACTTGATCAACCTTGTTAACAAATACATTTTATATGCATAGAAGAGCTAAACAACATTTCTTTCTTCCTCCATTTGCTTTACTTGTTGTAGCACTACTTATTTTGCAAGATGCTTTGTTGCTTAGGGGTTTGAAAATCTTTTTCTGTCCTGTAATAATAATTTTGACACCCAGAAATGTGCATTTTTCAAAGTTCTCAAAAATTCACAAAAATTATATTGTTGGTCTTATTTTTCGAAGAGGCATCTGGGAGCACCTGGGGATGACCAGTGGGGCACCACAGGGCTGCACCCCACCAGCCAGCGCGGCCAAGGAGGGGGGCGCGCCACCCTGTGGTGTGGGCCCCTCCTTGCCCCACTTACTCATCTCTTCCTCCCATCTCACTCTCTCTCCCGAAAAAACTCGTACTCATTTTCTCTCACTCGCGTTTCTGCTCAAGAGCTCAAGATTTCTCGATCTCTTTGCTCAGCCCAGATTTCTGTCTGAAATTTGGCACATTTGCTCTCCGGTATGTGACTCCTCCGATTATCCAAGTAGAATTTTGTTTGGTTGAGTATATCTTGAATATTTTGCTGCTTTAGGTAACATGTTTAGTGATCTTGCATGCTTGTTCTAAGTGGTAAAAACTAGTTTTGATGCATGTTTAGTACTCTACCAAGTTCCTATAGTAGTTTCCCTCAATTATATGTCACCAAATCAAATTTTATAATGCTTGTTGAAAAAATTCAGAAAATGGAGTGGAATAGGCACCAACTCAACCAACAAGAATTGGAGGTGCAACAGGTTATGAGATTTCAATGCGAAGAAGGAGTATAACCCTCTTACTACCCATGCGTTGATTTTATGAGGAGTGCAGGAATCCTGCGGGATGTTCAAAATCTGATTGCTAATGCAGGGTTGGAAGATTTTGTTGTTGGTGAACCTTGCCAATATGCGAAACTAACTATGTCTGTAGTGCGGGATTTTGAATTCATTTGGTCCCAAACTAACCCCATGGTTCGATACAAAATTTATAATAAAACTGTCAACTTGCCTTTTGATGATTTTTGTACAGCAATTAGAGTGCCACAATGGGGATCATGCGAGAAGGTTAGGGGACTACCGCAGGAGCTCTTGAGTCTATACAAGATGATTTGTCAAGGGAGAAGCTTCTCAGACGATAGTGGTAAAATCAGTAGTATTCAACTCCCTGCTATTCGCTATTTTGCTTATTTCATCACAAAGTGCGTTCTTGCTAGAAAGAATGCAAATAAGTTATCTATCCAGGATTTGGCTTTCCTAGTTGCTGCATTGCAAGGCGATAGGACTTATAACTTAGGTGCTTTGATAGCCTATAGACTTGCTACTAACCGTGAGAAGGGAGGAATTTGTGGAGGTCTCATCGCCTCTCGTTTATCATCTATGCATGGTGTAGAACCTCATCATCTTGATATTCAGCTCTCCATGGAGAAACTTGACATTGTCTCCATGATTAAACATGACTTTGTTTCTGATTTGTCTAATTTGAGTAACCTGTCTTACAAAATAACATTTTACAAGAAAACTTGGAGAACAACTAAGAAAACTGAAAGGCTAGTAGGATTACCTGCACCTGTTTTGTTTAACCTTGATTCCAGGAAGGATTGGTCAGTCACTGAAGGTGAACTGAATGCATACATAGAAGGGGATGGCCATCATGCAGGGGACGACACGGAGGAGGCCGAGGAACACCTCGACTTGTCATCCGATGCAGCGAGTTCTTCGCATCAACATTTTGGGCATGAGGAGCCTTCACCCTTTTCTTCTGCACCAGGACCTTATTATGATCACGCCATGTATGATCCACCGGCGTGGAACCCTGACCCTCGCTGGGGTTGATCTCCACTTAGGCCAAAGCCTAAGCTTGGGGGGAGGTATACCGGCATCACTCATTCATTGCATATTATAGTTGCTGGATACTTGTACATACTTGTTTAGCTTCTTAAAGTGATTTTCTAATAAGAGGGAGATGATATTTGAGGAAGTGCTGATTGAAAACAGATTCTGGACCGATACAAAAAAATTTATCAAAAACGGCCAGGACGTTATTTTACGAAGCCAATTTTTTTGCATGTTCCCCAGGTTGTTATCCAACTTTCATTAGTTGAACACTTTTCGAGCTGGGCGCGGAAGAATTTCTTAAAAATCGATTACTGTACTGCTGTCAAGTTTGACGAATTTCTGCTGCTTGGTGTTTATGTGACTCTTTTAGTTTTCATTTTCTTGTTTTTGCTTTGTTTCTTTCCTTAAACACAAAAAGACCCAAAATATTTCTGTTGTTTCTCTTTACCATTTGTTTATTTTGGTTTCTTGCTTTTATTTTGCTTTGTTTGCTATCGTTGGTTTGCTATAAGAAAATCCAAAAAGATTTTGCTTTGTTTGCTCGTTTCCTTTTGTTCTTGTTTCCAATTCGAAAACACCAAAAATATTTGCTGTTCTTCTTTGGCTTTGTAAAGTTCATTATGGAGTTCAGAGGTCTTCAGTGGCTGGAGCTTGCATTGGTTTTCATTTCATATTATTCAAGCTACACAAGTGAAAAGGCAATAATGACGATCTACGACAATTCGACTGTGGTGAGAGGCTGGTATGAACTCTATTTGTTTTCATTTTTGTACATATACTCATCCATGTGAGCATGCTTAGTTGGTTCATGTGAGGTATATGTCATTTAAGAAAGTCTAGTAGTTCATGATCTCTCATGTTTAGCTCCAATTTATTAATATGAGTAGCATGTCATAAATATTTGCTTGCATTGTTTTATTCATAGATAGGTATGATATTGTGGTATCCTCCTCTGAATAATTCACTTGAATCAACTTGGCACATGCTCACGCATGCATATGACTGAACAAAAGTCAATTAAGCCTCGATGATTTACTTCACCTCAGAGTTCTTGTATCACTTTTATGCCTCCGTTAATTTATTTTGTCGCAAGCATGATTATGACAGTTACTGCTCTCTTGATTGTCTCTTCCCAGTCTATTGCTAGCTTTCACTTGTACTGAGCGGGAACGCTGCTCGTGCTTCCAAACCCATAAAAACCAAGTTATTCCAAAGTATCCACCATAAATACCTATGCATGGCATTTCAAACCATTCCAAGTAAATTCTCATGTGCTACCTTTAAACCTTCAAAATGCTTCTCAATTTGTGTTGATGTTTTATAGCTCATGAGGAAGTATGTGGTGTTTATCTTTCAATCTTGTCATTTACTCCTGACATACTTTCATAATGGACTAGTGGCACATCCGCTTATCCAATAATTTTGCAAAAAGAGCTGGCAACGGGGTTCCCGAGCCCCAATTAATCAACTTTCATTTATAATTCTCTTCACATATTTTGCCCTGATTTATCAGTAAGCAACTTAAATTGCAAATAGACACTCCTCCATGGTATGTGAATGTTGGAAGGCACCCGAGAATTCGGTTAGCCATGGCTTGTGTAAGCAAAGGTTGGGGGGAGTGTCATCCATAATGAAACTAAAATATATGTGTAAACAAAAGAGAAGAGGGATGATTTACCTTGCTGGTAGAGATAACGTCCTTCATGGGAGCCGCTCTTGAAAGTCTGGTTGACGAGGTAGTTAGAGTACCCACTATCATTCATTGACAACAACAAACACCTCTCAAAATAATTTTACTCCTGTTTTACAAATGAAAAGCTCTAGCACATGTTAATCCCTGCTTCCCTCTGCGAAGGGCCAATCTTTTACTTTTACATTGAGTCTCCATCCTTTCTTTGAGCACCTTCTTGAGAGCACAACTGTCATTCTTAGTATAATATGCTTGTCCCAAAATGTGATTAACTGTGGTATAACTTTGATGCTTTTATCTTTGATAATCTCTACTTCCAGTCTTCCTATGAACTTAAAAGGTGCCCGAGCATTTATGTTTTGTTGTACAAATACGGGCAAGCGAGATACCACTTTATCATATCCTTTTATGAACATTGCAATCCTGCTGATAGACATGATTCATGATGCTCATTATTAATTTGTTGGTACCTTTTCCATGATTGACATAGCTATTAGATGATCTTATTTGCATGTATCTTATTATGAATTGCTTAAGTACTTGCCCATGTCATGAGAATATTTGCATCATATGAACAAATGTGTTCGTGAAAGTTCTTTTATTGCACTCAGTTGTTAACTGAATTGCTTGAGGACAAGCAATAAGCTAAGCTTGGGGGGAGTTGATACGTCCAAAACGTATCTACTTTCCCGAACACTTTTGCTATTGTTTTGCCTCTAATTTGTGTATTTTGGATACAACTAACACGGACTAACGCTGTTTTCAGCAGAATTGCTCGGTGTCTCGTTTTTGTGCAGAAATTCAACTTTCAGGAAAATCCCCGGAATTAATGTCAAAGGGCTTATTTTTCCAGAAGATTCACGGAGCCAGAAGGGCAGGCCAGGGGGGCCCATGGCCCCCACACCATGGGCCGGCGCGACCTAGGAGGGGGGTGCGCCGCCCTATGGTGAGGCCCCCTCGGTCGGCCTCCGACGCCCCCCTCTGGACTACTTAACGTCTTCGACCTAAAAACGCACGGGGGGTTAGACGAAATCGCCAGAAGACATCCAGAACACCGCCGCCATCGCGAAACTCCGTCTCGGGACCAGAAACTCCGTTCTGGCACTCCGCCGGGACGGGGAATTGGAGGAGATCATCGCCATCATCACCACCGACGCCTCTTCATCGACCAGCCATGTTTCCCCCATCCATGTGTGAGTAATTCCCCCGCTGTAGGCTGAAGGGGATGCTAGGGATTGGATGAGATTGGTCATGTAATAGCATAAGATTGTTAGGGTATAGTGCCTAGTGTCCGTAATTGGTACTTCTATAATATTGTTGCAACTTGTTATGCTTAATGCTTGTCACTAGGGCCCGAGTGCCATGATCTCAGATCTGAACATGTTATTGTTTCATGATGATATGCATTGTTTTATGATCTTACCTGCAAGTTGTATACACGTATTGTTGTCCGGAACCCGAGGCCCCAAAGTGACAGAAATTGGGACAACCGAAGGGGAAGGCGGCGATATGAGGATCACATGTGTTCACGGAGTGTTAATGCTTTGCTCCGGTGCTCTATTAAAAGGAGTACCTTAATTTCCAGTAGATTCCCTAGAGACCCGGCTGCCACCGGCTGGTAGGACAAAAGATGTTGTGCAAGTTTCTCATTGCGAGCACGTACGACTAAATATGGAACACATGCCTATTGATTGATTAGTACTTTGATACCGCTTTATTATTATCTGCAAATGCCCTACCTTGATTGTTACATGAGTTTCTCTCATCCATGCAACGCCCGTTCATCCATCCCTGTGCCTACGTATTTTAATCCTACTGTTTACTATAATCACTACTCGCTGTCTTTGTTACTCTGCTGCGATATTTCACTACGCTACTTGCTATAAAGCTGTCACTACTCGATAAACTCTTGCGAGCAAGTCCGCTTCGAGTGCGAGTTGAATTGACAACTCCGCTGTTAAGGCTTACAAATATTCTTTGGCTCCCCTTGTGTCGAATCAATAAATTGGGTTTTACTTCCCTCGAAGACTGTTGCGATCCCCTATACTTGTGGGTTATCAATGCTTCTTCTTTTGATGTTACTTGATTTACACTTTCTGCGCCTAGCTGAAAGGCGTTAAAGAAAAGCGCTTATGGGAGACAACCCATTATTTTATTTTTTGCAATTTTTGTTTTATATTTGAGTCAAGGTGCTTGTTACTACTGTAGCAATACCTTTGTATCTTTACTTTATTGCATTGTTGTGCCAAGTAAAGTCTTTGATAGAAGGTTGATACTAGATTTGGATTTCTGCGCAGAAACAAATTTTTAGCTGTCACAAATTTGAGCTGTTCTCTCTGTAGGAGAATCTAAAAATTCTGCAAAAATTCATTAGTAATCCTCAGATATGTACGCAACTTTCATTTCATTTGAGCTTCTTCATCTGAGCATGTTAAGTGCCTCGAAAAAATTCGTCTTTACGGACTGTTCTGTTTTGACAGATTCTGCCTTTTATTTCACATTGCCTCTTTTACAGTGTTTGAGTGGATTTCTTTGCTCCATTAAATTTCAGTAGTCTTGGGTAATGTCCAGAAGTGTTGGGAATGATTGTGTCCTCGCTGAACATGTGAATTTTTGATTATGCACTAACCCTCTAATGAGATTGTTTTGAGTTTGGTGTGAAGGAAGTTTTCAAGGATCAAGAGAGGAGGATGATATAATATGATCAAGAAGAGTGAAAAGTCTAAGCTTGGGGATGCCCCCGTGGTTCATCCCTGCATATTTCAAGAAGACTCAAGCATCTAAGCTTGGGGATGCCCAAGGCATCCCCTCCTTCATCAACAACTTATCAGGTCACCTCTAGTGAAACTATATTTTTATTCCGTCACATCTTATGTGCTTTACTTGGAGCGTATGTGTGCTTTAATTTTTGTTTGTGTTTGAATAAATTCGGATCCTAGCATTCCTTGTGTGGGAGAAAGACACGCTCCGCTTTTTCATATTGAACACTGGTGTTCTTAGTTTTACTTTTAACGTTCATGGCGAAAGCTGAAAGCCGCTTCATTTATTGCTATTTGGTTGGAAACAGAAAATGCTTCATGTGGTAATTGGTATATTGTCTTGAATAATTTGATACTTGGAAATTGTTTTGAACTCTCAAGTAGATCATGTTTAAGCTCTTGCATCATGTGGTTTAAACCTATTAGTGGAGAACTACCGTAGAGCTTGTTGAAATTTGGTTTGCATGATTGGTCTCTCTAAAGTCTAGATATTTTCTGGTAAACGTGTAATGCTTGCAATATGTTCTTATGTAAGTTTTGCTGTACCGGTTCATATTTGTGTTTGCTTCAAACAACCTTGCTAGCCAAAGCCTTGTACTGAGAGGTAATGCTTCTCGTGCATCCAAAACCTTGAGCCAAAACCTATGCCGTTTGTGTCCACCATAACTACCTACTATGTGGTATTTTTCTGCCATTCCAAAGTAAATTGCTTGCGTGCTACCTTTAAAAAAATCATTCCTTGTCTTTGCAATACATAGCTCATGGGAAAGTAGCCTAAAAAACTATTGTAGTAAAGAATATGTCGCTTATGTATCTTAGTTCTTATAAGTTGCTTGTTGAGCGGTAACCATGTTTCTGGGGACGCCATCAACCTGTCACACCTGTGTTGAATATCATGTGAGTTGCTATGCATGTTCGTCTTGTCTGAAGTAAGGGAGATTTTCCATGAGTTAAATGGTTTGAGTATGCATATTGTTAGAGAAGAACATTGAGCCGCCAACCAAAGCCATGTATCATGGTGGAAGTTTCAGCTTGGACATTAATCCTCAAATCTCTTATGAGAATATTATTTGTTGTTGAATGCTTAAAGCATAAAAGAGGAGTCCTTTATCTGTTTTCTATGTTGTCCCGGTATGGATGTCCTCAAGTTGAGATCTATCAAAATTGAGATATCAAATGCGATCTATCTCCTTGGACCTTTGTACAGGTGGCATAGAGGTACCCCTTTGTGACACTTGGTTGAAACATATGTAATGCAATGATAATCCATGAAAATCCGAGCTAATTAGGACAAGGAGCGGGCACTATTAGTGTTCGATGCATGAGGCTTGCAACTTATAGGGAGTTTTATACATAACACATATGAATTATTACTACCGTTGATAAAATTGTTTCCATGTTTTCAAAATAAAAAGCTCTAGCACATGAGTAATCCCCGCTTCCCTCTGCGAAGGGCCTTTCTTTTACTTTATGTTGAGTCAGTTTACCTACTTCTTTCTATCTTAGAAGCAAACACTTGTGTAAACTGTGTGCATTGATTCTTACATACTTTCTTATTCGCACTCATCATATTACTTTGTGTTGACAATTATCCATGAGATATCCATGTTGAAAGTTGAAAGCAACTGCTGAAACTTAAATCTTCCTTTGTGTTGCTTCAAAACCTTCTATTAAGAATCTATTGCTTTATGAGTTAACTCCTATGCAAGACTTGTTGATGCTTGTCTTGAAAGTACTATTCATGAAAAGTCTTTGCTATATGATTCAGTTGTTTAGTCATTATCTATTTGTTAATAAACTATAGACCATTGCTTTGAATCACTTCATTCATCTCATATGCTTTACAATAGTATTGATCAAGATTATGATGGTAGCATGTCACTTCAGAAATTATCCTTTTTATCGTTTACCTACTCGAGGGCGAATAGGAACTAAGCTTGGGGATGCTTGATATGTCTCAAACGTATCTATAATTTCTTATGTTCCATGCTAGTTTTATGACAATACTCACATGTTTTATATACACTTTATATCATTTTTATGCATTTTCCGGTACTAACCTATTAACAAGATGCCGAAGCGCCAGTTCCTGTTTTCTGCTGTTTTTGGTTTCCGAATCCTACACAGAAAATATTCTCGGAATTGGACGAAACAAAAGCCCACGGCCCTATTTTCCACGGAGGATTCCGGAACACCGAAGAGGAGACGAAGAGGGGCCACGAGGCGGCCACACCATAGGGGGGCGCGGCCCCACCCCTGGCCGCGCCGCCATATGGGGTGGGCCCCTCGGGCGTCCCCCGACTCTGCCCCTTCGCCTATATAATCTTTCGTATCGGAAAACCCTAGTACCGAGAGCCAAATTACGAGAACAGTTCCAGAGACGCCGCCGCCGTCAACCCCATCTCGGGGGGTTCAGAAGATCTCCTCCGGCACCCTGCCGGAGAGGGGAATCATCAACGGAGGGCTCTACATCACCACGCCCGCCTCCGGATTGATGCGTGAGTAGTTAATCCTTGGACTATGGGTCCATAGCAGTAGCTAGATGGTTGTCTTCTCCTATTATGCCATCATGTTTAGATCTTGTGAGCTGCATATCATGATCAAGATCATATATTTGTAATGCTACATGTTGTGTTTGTTGGGATCCGATGAATATGGAATACTATGTCAAGTAGATTATCGATATATCATATATGTGTTGTTTATGATCTTGCATGCTCTCCGTTGCTAGTAGAGGCTCGGCCAAGTTGATACTTGTAACTCCAAGAGGGGTATTTATGCTCGATAGTGGGTTCATGCCTCCATTGAATGCGGGACAGTGATAGAAAGTTCTAAGGTTGTGCATGTCTCTGTTGCCACTAGGGATAAAACATCAATGCTTTGTCTAAGGATATTTGTATTGTTTACATTACGCACAATACTTAATGCAATTGTCTGTTGTTTGCAACTTAATACTGGAAGGGGTGCGGACGCTAACCCGAAGGTGGACTTTTTATGCATAGATGCATGCTGGATAGCGGTCTATGTTCTTTGTCGTAATGCCCTAAGTAAATCCCATAGTAGTCATCATGATATGTATGTGCATTGCTATGCCCTCTCTATTTGTCAATTGCCCAACTGTAATTTGTTCACCCAACATGTTATTTATCTTATTGGAGAGACACCACTAGTGAACTGTGGACCCCGGTCCATTCTTTGACATCTGAAATACAACGTACTGCAATCATTGTTCTTTGCAAGCAAACATCATTCTCCACACCATACGTTTAATCCTTTGTTTACAGCAAGCTGGTGAGATTGACAACCTCACTGTTAAGTTGGGGCAAAGTATTTTGATTGTGTTGTGCAGGTTCCACGTTGGCGCCGGAATCCCTGGTGTTGCGCCACACTACACTCCTTCACCAACAACCTTCACGTGGCCTTCATCTCCTACTGGTTCGATAACCTTGGTTTCTTACTGAGGGAAAACTTGCTGTTGTATGCATCACACCTTCTGATACGTCTCCGACGTATCGATAATTTGTTATGTTCCATGCCACATTATTGATGATATCTACATGTTTTATACACATTATATGTCGTATTTATGCATTTTCCGGCACTAACCTATTAACGAGATGCCGAAGAGCCGATTCTTGTTTTCTGCTGTTTTTGGTTTCAGAAATCCTAGTAAAGAAATATTCTCAGAATTGGACGAAATCAAAGCCCAGGATCCTATTTTGCCACGAAGCTTCCAGAAGACCGAGGGAGAGTCGAAGTGGGGCCACGAGGTGGCGACACACCAGGGCAGCGCGGCCCAGGCCCTGGCTGCGCCGGCCTGTGGTGTGGGCCCCTCGTGCCGCCTCTTTACCTGCCCTTGCGCCTACTTAAAGCCTTCGTCGCGAAACCCCCAGTACCGAGAGCCACGATACGGAAAACCTTACTGAGACGCTGCCGCCGCCAATCCCATCTTGGGGGATTCTGGAGATCACCTCCGGCACCCTGCCGGAGAGGGGATTCATCTCCCGGAGGACCCTTCATCGCCATGGTCGCCTCCGGAGTGATGAGTGAGTAGTTCACCCCTGGACTATGGGTCCATAGCGGTAGCTAGATGGTTGTCTTCTCCTCATGTGCTTCATTGTCGGATCTTGTGAGCTGCCTAACATGATCAAGATCATCTATCTGTAATTCTATATGTTGTGTTTGTCGGGATCCGATGGATAGAGAATACTATGTTATGTTGATTATCAATCTATTACCTATGTGTTGTTTATGATCTTGCATGCTCTCCGTTATTAGTAGAGGCTCTGGCCAAGTTTTTGCTCTTAACTCCGAGAGGGAGTATTTATGCTCGATAGTGGGTTCATGTCTCCGTGAATACGGGGAGTGACGAGAACCTCTAAGGTTATGGATGTACTTGTTGCCACTAGGGATAAAACATTGATGCTATGTCCGAGGATGTAGTTATTGATTACATTACGCACCATACTTAATGCAATTGTCCGTTGTTTTGCAACTTAATACTTGGAAGGGGTTCGGATGATAACCTCGAAGGTGGACTTTTTAGGCATAGATGCATGCTTGGATAGCGGTCTATGTACTTTGTCGTAATGCCCAATTAAATCTCACAATATTCATCATGTCATGTATGTGCATTGTTATGCCCTCTCTATTTGTCAATTGCCCGACTGTAATTTGTTCACCCAACATGCTATCTTATGGGAGAGACACCTCTAGTGAGCTGTGGACCCCGGTCCATTCTTTACATCTGAAATACAATCTGTTGCTATTGTTCTTTACTTGTTCTTTGCAAACAATCATCATCCACACTATACATCTAATCCTTTGTTACGGCAAGCCGGTGAGATTGACAACCTCACTGTTTCGTTGGGGCAAAGTACTTTGGTTGTGTTGTGCGGGTTCCACGTTGGCGCCGGAATCTCCGGTGTTGCGCCGCACTACATCCCGCCGCCATCAACCTTCAACGTGCTTCTTGGCTCCTCCTGGTTCGATAAACCTTGGTTTCTTTCTGAGGGAAAACTTGCTGCTGTGCGCATCATACCTTCCTCTTGGGGTTCCCGACGAACGTGTGAGTTACACACCATCAAGCATATTTTCTGGAGCCGTTGCCGGGGAACTGAAGAAAAGCTACACCACAAAGATTTCTAACTCCCACGTCAACTACACGCCAGCATATTTTTTGGCGCCGTTGCCGGGGAGATCAAGACACTGCTTGCAAGGGGAGTCTCCACAATCCAATCTCTTTACTTTGTTTTTGTCTTGCTTTATTTTATTTACTACTTTGTTTGCTGCATTATATCAAAACACACAAAAAATTAGTTGCTAGCTTTACTTTATTTACTGTCTTGCACACTATATCAAAAACACAAAAAAATTAGTTACTTGCATTTACTTTATCTAGTTTGCTTTATTTACTACTGCTAAAATGGCCACCCCTGAAAATACTAAGTTGTGTGACTTCACAACCACAAATAATAATGATTTCTTATGCACACCTATTGCTCCACCTGCTACTACAGCAGAATTCTTTGAAATTAAACCTCGCTTTCTTGAATCTTGTTATGCGAGAGCAATTTTCTCAGTGTTAGTTCGATGATGCTTGCTGCCCATCTCAATAATTCTGTTGAATTGTGTGAAATGCAAAAGTATAAAGATGTAGATGGTGACATTATAAAATTAAAATTGTTTCCTTTCTCCTTAAGAGGAAGAGCTAAAGATTGGTTGCTATCTCTGCCTAAGAATAGTATTGATTCATGGACTAAATGCAAGGATGCTTTTATTGGTAGATATTATCCCCCGCTAAAATTATATCTTTGAGAAGTAGCATAATGAATTTTAAACAATTGGATAATGAACATGTTGATCAAGCTTGGGAAAGAATGAAATCTTTGGTTAAAAATTGCCCAACCCATGGATCGACTACTTGGATGATCATCCAAACCTTTTATGCGAGATCTGAACTTTTCTTCGCGGAACCTATTGGATTCAGCCGCTGGAGGTACCTTTATGTCCATCACTCTTGGTGAAGCAACGAAGCTCCTTGATAATATGATGATTAATTACTCTGAATGGCACACGGAAAGAGCTCCACAAGGTAAGAAGGTAAATTCTGTCGAAGAATCCTCTTCCTTGAATGATAAGATTGATGCTATTATGTCTATGCTTGTGAATGATAGGACTAATGTTGATCCTAATAATGTTCCGTTAGCTTCATTGGTTGCCCAAGAAGAACATGTTGATGTAAACTTCATTAAAAATAATAATTTCAACAACAATGCTTATCGGAACAATTCTAGTAATAACTATAGGCCATATCCTTATAATAATGGTAATGGTTATGCTAATTCTTATGGGAATTCTTACAAGAATAATAGGAACACACCCCCTGGACTTTAAGCTATGCTTAAAGAATTTATTAGTACACAAACTGCTTTTAACAAATCTGTTGAGGAAAAGCTCAATAAAATTGATATTCTCGCTTCTAAGGTTGATAGTCTTGCCTCTGATGTTGATCTTTTGAAATCGAAAGTTATGCCTAATAAGGATATTGAAAATAAAATTGTTACTACAGCAAATGCCATCCAAGTTAGAATTAATGAGAATATAAGATTGATGGCCGAATTGCATGCTAGGTGGGAAAGAGAAGAAAATGAAAAACTAGCTAAAGAGAACAATGTAGCTAAAGTTTGGACTATCACCACCACTAGCAATGCTAATGCTCCACATGTTGCTGCACCTCCTACTATTAATGGTAAAATAATTGGTGTTGGCAATGTTTCCACTCCTAGTGCAAAGCCCGCAAAACTGCCTGAAACTGCTAAAACTGCTAAAACTGCCTGTGATAAAACTGCTGAAATTTTTTCCAACATTGGGGATGATGATCCCATTGCTTTAGATTGTAATGGTTTAGATTTTGATGATTGCCACATCTCTGAAGTTATAAAGTTCTTACAAAAACTTGCTAAGAGTCCCAATGCTAGTGCTGTAAACTTGGCTTTCACAAAACATATTACAAATGCTCTCATAAAAGCTAGAGAAGAGAAACTAAAACTTGAAACTTCTATTCCTAGGAAGCTAGAGGATGGTTGGGAGCCCATCATTAAGATGAAGGTCAATAACTTTGATTGTAATGCTTTATGTGATCTTGGTGCAAGTATTTCCGTTATGCCTAAGAAAATCTATAATATGCTTGACTTGTTTCCATTGAAAAAATGTTATTTGGATGTTAATCTTGTTGATAATGCTATAAAGAAACCTTTGGGGAGAGTTGATAATGTTCGCATTACCGTTAACAATAACCTTGTCCCCGTTGATTTTGTTGTCTTGGATATTGAATGCAATGCATCTTGTCCCATTATATTGGGAAGACCTTTTCTTCGAACTCGTTGGTGCCACCATTGATATGAAGGAAGGTAATATTAAATATCAATTTCCTCTCAAGAAAGGTATGGAACACTTCCCTAGAAAGAGAATGAAGTTACCTTTTGATTCTATTATTAGAACAAACTATGATGTTGATACTTCATCTCTCGATAATACTTGATATACACTTTCTGCGCCTAGCTGAAAGGCGTTAAAGAAAAGCGCTTATGGGAGACAACCCATGTTTTTACTACAGTATTTTTGTTTTATATTTGAGTCTTGGAAGTTGTTTACTACTGTAGCAACCTCTCCTTATCTTAGTTTTGTGTTTTGTTGTGCCAAGTAAAGTCTTTGATAGTAAGGTTCATACTAGATTTGGATTGCTGCGCGATAGCATGATTTCTTTGCTTGTCACAAATTTCGACCTGCCTCCCTGTAGGTAGCTCAGAAAATTAAGCCAATTTACATGCGTGATCCTCGGATATGTACGCAACTTTCATTCAATATGGGCATTTTCATTTGAGCAAGTCCGGTGCCTCAATAAAATCCATCTTTACGGACTGTTCCGTTTTGACAGATTCTGCCTTTTATTTCGCATTGCCTCTTTTGCTATGTTGGATGAATTTCTTTGATCCATTAATGTCCAGTAGCTTTATGCAATGTCCAGAAGTGTTAATAATGATTGTGTCACCTCTGAACATGTTAATTTTTATTGACCACTAACCCTCTAATGAGTTGTTTCGAGTTTGGTGTGGAGGAAGTTTTCAAGGATCAAGAGAGGGAAATGATGCAATATGATCAAGGAGAGTGAAAGCTCTAAGCTTGGGGATGCCCCGGTGGTTCATTCCTGCATATTCTAAGAAGACTCAAGCGTCTAAGCTTGGGGATGCCCACGGCATCCCCTTCTTCATCGACAACATTATCGAGTTCCTCCCCGAAACTATATTTTTATTCCATCACATCTTATGTGCTTTGCTTGGAGCGTCGGTTTGTTTTTGTTTTTGTTTTGTTTGAATAAAATGGATCCTAACATTCACTGTGTGGGAGAGAGACACGCTCCGCTGTTGCATATGGACAAATATGTCCTTAGGCTTTACTCATAGTATTCATGGCGAAGGTTGAATCTTCTTCGTTAAATTGTTATATGGTTGGAATCGGGAAATGCTACATGTAGTAATTCTAAAATGTCTTGAATAATTTGATACTTGGCAATTGTTGTGCTCATGTTTAAGCTCTTGCATCATATACTTTGCACCCATTAATGAAGAAACACATAGAGCTTGCTAAATTTGGTTTGCATTTTTGGTCTCTCTAAAGTCTAGATAATTTCTAGTATTGAGTTTTGAACAACAAGGAAGACGGTGTAGAGTCTTATAATGTTTTCAATATGTCTTTTATGTGAGTTTTGCTGCACCGGTTCATCCTTGTGTTTGTTTCAAATAACCTTGCTAGCCTAAACCTTGTATCGAGAGGGAATACTTCTCATGCATCCAAAATCCTTGAGCCAACCACTATGCCATTTGTGTCCACCATACCTACCTACTACATGGTATTTCTCCGCCATTCCAAAGTAAATTGCTTGAGTGCTACCTTTAAAATTTCCATTCTTCACCTTTACAATATATAACTCATGGGACAAATATCTTAAAAACTATTGTGGTATTGAATATGTACTTATGCACTTTATCTCTTATTAAGTTGCTTGTTGTGCGATAACCATGTTTCTGGGGACGCCATCAACTACTCTTTGTTGAATATCATGTGAGTTGCTATGCATGTACGTCTTGTCTGAAGTAAGAGAGATCTACCACCTTAATGGTTGGAGCATGCATATTGTTAGAGAACAACATTGGGACGCTAACTAAAGCCATGAATCATGGTGGAAGTTTCAGTTTTGGACACATATCCTCAATCTCATATGAGAATACTAATTGTTGCCACATGCTTATGCATTAAAGAGGAGTCCATTATCTGTTGTCCATGTTGTCCCGGTATGGATGTCTAAGTTGAGAATAATCAAAAGCGAGAAATCCAAAATGCGAGCTTTCTCCTTAGACCTTTGTACGAGCGGCATGGAGGTACCCCTTTGTGACACTTGGTTAAAACATGTGTATTGCGATGATCCGGTAGTCCAAGCTAATTAGGACAAGGTACGGGCACTATTATTATACTATGCATGAGGCTTGCAACTTGGTAAGATATAATTTACATAATACATATGCTTTATTACTACTGTTGACAAAATTGTTTCTTGTTTTCAAAATAAAAGCTCTAGCACAAATATAGCAATCGATGCTTTCCTCTTTGAAGGACCTTTCTTTTACTTTTATGTTGAGTCAGTTCACCTATCTCTCTCCACCTCAAGAAGCAAACACTTGTGTGAACTGTGCATTGATTCCTACATACTTGCATATTGCACTTGTTATATTACTCTATGTTGACAATTATCCATGAGATATACATGTTATAAGTTGAAAGCAACCGCTGAAACTTAATCTTCCTTTGTGTTGCTTCAATACCTTTACTTTGATTTATTGCTTTATGAGTTAACTCTTATGCAAGACTTATTGATGCTTGTCTTTAAGTGCTATTCATGAAAAGTCTTTGCTTTATGATTCACTTGTTTACTCATGTCATTACCATTGTTTTGATCGCTGCATTCATTACATATGTTTACAATAGTATGATCAAGGTTATGATGGCATGTCACTCCGGAAATTATCCGTGTTATCGTTTACCTGCTCGGGACGAGCGAGAACTAAGCTTAGGGATGCTGATACGTCTCCGACGTATCGATAATTTCTTATGTTCCATGCCACATTATTGATGATATCTACATGTTTTATACACATTATATGTCGTATTTATGCATTTTCCGGCACTAACCTATTAACGAGATGCCGAAGAGCCGGTTGTTGTTTTCTCGCTGTTTTTGGTTTCAGAAATCCTAGTAAAGAAATATTCTCGGAATTGGACGAAATCAACGCCCGGGGTCCTATTTTGCTACGAAGCTTCCGGAAGACCGAGGGAGAGTCGAAGTGGGGCCACGAGGTGGCGACACACCAGGGCGGTGCGGCCCGGGCCCGGCCGCGCCGGCCTGTGGTGTGGGCCCTCGTGCCGCCTCTTTACTGCCTTTCCACCTACTTAAAGCCTCCGTCGCGAAACCCCCGGTACGAGAGCCACGATACGGAAAACCTTGCGAGACGCCGCCGCCGCCAATCCCATCTCGGGGGATTCGGAGATCACCTCCGGCACCTCGCCGAGAGGGGATTCATCTCCCGGAGGACTCTTCACCGCCATGGTCGCCTCCGGAGTGATGAGTGAGTAGTTCACCCACTGGACTATGGGTCCATAGCAGTAGCTAGATGGTTGTCTTCTCCTCATGTGCTTCATTGTCGGATCTTGTGAGCTGCCTAACATGATCAAGATCATCTATCCGTAATTCTATATGTTGTGTTTGTCGGGATCCGATGGATAGAGAATACTATGTTATGTTGATTATCAATCTATTACCTATGTGTTGTTTATGATCTTGCATGCTCTCCGTTATTAGTAGAGGCTCGGCCAAGTTTTTGCTCTTAACTCCAAGAGGGAGTATTTATGCTCGATAGTGGGTTCATGTCTCCGTGAATGCGGGGAGTGACAGGAACCTCTAAGGTTATGGATGTACTTGTTGCCACTAGGGATAAAACATTGATGCTATGTCCGAGGATGTAGTTATTGATTACATTACGCACCATACTTAATGCAATTGTCTGTTGTTTTGCAACTTAATACTGGAAGGGGTTCGGATGATAACCTGAAGGTGGACTTTTTAGTATAGTGAGATTTAATTGGGCATTACGACAAAGTACATAGACCGCCATCCAACTGCATCTATGCCTAAAAAGTCCACCTTCAGGTTATCGTCCGAACCCCTTCCAGTATTAAGTTGCAAAGCAACAGACAATTTCATTAAGTATGGTGCGTAATGTAATCAACAACTACATCCTCGGACATAGCGCCAATGTTTTATCCCTAGTGGCAACAACACAACACAACCTTAGAACTTTACGTCACTTGTCCCAGGTGTCAATGTAGGCATGAACCCACTATCGAGCATAAATACTCCCTCTTGGAGTTAAGAGCAAAAACTTGGCCAGAGCCTCTACTAGTAACGGAGAGCATGCAGGATCATAAACAACACATATGTAATAACTTGATAATTAACATAACATGGTATTCTCTATCCATCGGATCCCGACAAACACAACATAGAGTATTACGGATAGATGATCTTGATCATGTTAGGCAGCTCACAAGATCCAACAATGAAGCACAATGAGGAGAAGACAACCATCTAGCTACTGCTATGGACCCATAGTCCGAGGGTGAACTACTCACTCATCACTCCGGAGGCGACCATGGCGGTGTAGAGTCCTCCGGGAGATGAATCCCTCTCCGGCGGGGTGCCGGAGAGATCTCCGAATCCCCGAGATGGGATTGGCGGCGGCGGCGTCTCGTAAGGTTTTCCGTATCGTGGTTTTTCGCATCGGGGGTTTCGCGACGGAGGCTTTAAGTAGGCGGAATGGCAGAGTCGAGGGGCTGACGAGGGGCCCACACCACGGGCGGCGCGGGCCCCCTTGGCCGCACCGCCTTGTGGTTTGGCCACCTCGTGGCCCCACTTCGTATGCTCTTCGGTCTTCGGAAGGTTCGTGGCGAAATAGGCCCCCGGGTCTTCGTTTCGTCCAATTCCGAGAATATTTCGTTACTAGGATTTCGAAACCAAAAACAGCAGAACAAGCATCGGCACTTCGGCATCTTGTCAATAGGTTAGTTCCAGAAAATGCACGAATATGACATAAAGTGTGCATAAAACATGTAGGTATCATCAATAATATGGCATAGAACATAAGAAATTATCGATACGTCGGAGACGTATCAACCGAACCCGTGGAACGTTGCACAGCTGCGACGTTTTTACACCTAGAAGGGAGCCAATATAGTACCAACTATGTAAACACACATTGTATCTGAACAGCTCGCAAGTTTTCAGACGCACTCTTTTCCTTTCAGGGCACCGAGTGGGGCTGAAAGGTTTTCAATGAGGCGGGCTTGCGATGCTGCAACGTAGCATGGTTGAAACAAAAATAGTGATGACATATGTTCTTCTCTCTTTACAAGCAACGCTAGGGGCTCGAACCCGCAAATCTACAACATAATCGATTTTGGCACACTTGGCAATATACACGCTTTGGTTTTACAAAAAACTCGCGAAAAAACAGTATTCTCATGTGACCCGATATATTCAAGGGCTAAAACGGAAGATTACAATACAACCAGAGGAATTTTCTTTGACTTCATATATGTCTCACAGAATTTTACAAAATATAGCACACGACATTTAAAAACAAGATATACGATAAATACATATACACAATATTGCGTCTTGGTTCAAACCTCACGCATTGAGCAATATAAAGAACTCCTATATCCATCTATATATATTCCCTTGCAGTACATATATTCTGCTTCAAATCGTCGTATCGGTACTCCTTGAAGAAAGTGGTGTCCACCTTAAGGTCCTCATCAATCATCTTCTCAGCAACGGTGACACGACTGCATTATGCCGATCAATGTTCACTTTCCACTTCGACATCCTGAGAAGGAAACTTTCGAAGACCTTGTCAAGATCCAACTTCGAGTGGCAAATCTTCAGCCAGATCAAAGCAAACTTGGCACCAGCCAACATCTGAGCTTTCACAAAGTCGTGGATATTGCGCACATCCTTGAACTTGTCCATGAGTTTTGTAAGATTCTCGGGCTGAGGGTTCCGAGGAAACATGGCATTATACACCATGGCCAAGGTAGTATTGCAGAAGTCAAGAAATTCTCGAGTTTGGGTGGCTCGATCCTGAAACTGGACAATACATCGATAGCGACTTTCGTCTGCCCAAAAATCAATGTCATTGGCTCTGGCAAGACAAAGAAGGGTTTCAACCCGTTGCTCCTCAGCGGCAGTATCCAGAAATGCACCTACAAGAAACAAGGGAAAAATTAAATATAGTAGAAGGAGAGACTGATACGTCTCCGACGTATCGATAATTTCTTATGTTCCATGCCACATTATTGATGATATCTACATGTTTTATGCATACTTTATGTCATATTTATGCGTTTTCCGGAACTAACCTATTGACGAGATGCCGAAGGGCCAGTTCTGTTGTTTTCTGCTGTTTTTGGTTCCAGAAATCCTAGTAAGGAATTATTCTCGGAATCGGACGAAATCAACGCCCAGCATCCTATTTTTCCACGAAGCTTCCAGAAAACCCGAGAGTCGCCAGAGGAGGGCCACTGGGCCCCCAGATGACAGGCCGGCGCGGCCCTAGGGGGGGGCGCGCCCCCCTAGTGTGTCGTCGCCTCGTCGAACCCCCGACTCCGCCTCTTCGCCTATATAAAGGTCCCTGACCTAAAAACCTCGACCCGTTCGACAAAACCAGAGAAAACCTTCCAGAGCCGCCGCCATCGCGAAGCCAAGATCTGGGGGACAGGAGTCTCTGTTCCGGCACGCCGCCGGGACGGGGAAGTGCCCCTGGAAGGCTTCTCCATCGACACCACCGCCATCTTCATCAACGGCTGCTGTCTCCCATGAGGAGGAGTAGTTCTCCATCGAGGCTCGGGGCTGTACCGGTAGCTATGTGGTTAATCTCTCTCCTATGTACTTCAATACAATAATCTCATGAGCTGCCTTACATGATTGAGATTCATATGATGATGCTTGTAATCTAGATGTCATTATGCTAGTCAAGTGGGTTTTACTTATGTGATCTCCGGAGACTCCTTGCCCCACGTGTGTAAAGGTGACAGTGTGTGCACCGTGTGGGTCTCTTAGGCTGTATTTCACAGAATACTTATTCACTGTTATGAATGGCATAGTGAAGTGCTTATTTATATCATGATTGCAATGTGTTTTGTATCACAATTTATTTGTGTGCTACTCTAGTGATGTTATTAAAGTAATTTATTACTCCTGCACGGTGTAATGGTGACAGTGTGTGCATCGTGTAGTACTTGGCGTAGGCTATGATTGTGATCTCTTGTAGATTATGAAGTTAACTATTGCTATGATGGTATTGATGTGATCTATGCCTCCTTTCGTAGTGTGAAGGTGACGAGTGTGCATGCTATGTTAGTACTTGGTTTGGTTATGTTGATCTGTCATGCACTCTAAGGTTATTTAAATATGAACATTGAATATTGTGGAGCGTGTTAACTCCGGCATTGAGGGTTCGTGTAATCCTACACAGTTAGTGGTGTTCATCATCCAACAAGAGAGTGTAGAGTCTAGCATCTATCTATTTATTCTCGTTATGTGATCAATGTTGAGAGTGTCCACTAGTGAAAGTATGATCCCTAGGCCTTGTTCCTAAATACTGCTATCGCTGCTTGTTTATTGTTTTACTGCATCTGTACTTCCTGCAATATTACCACCATCAACCACACGCCAGCAAGCACTTTTCTGGCACCGTTACTACTGCTCATACTTATTCATACCACCTGTATTTCACTATCTCTTCGCCGAACTAGTGCACCTATTAGGTGTGTTGGGGACACAAGAGACTTCTTGCTTTGTGGTTGCAGGGTTGCTTGAGAGGGATATCTTTGACCTCTTCCTCCCCGAGTTCGATAAACCTTGGGTGATCCACTTAAGGGAAACTTGTCTGCTCGTTCTACAAACCTCTGCTCTTGGAGGCCCAACACTCGTCTACAAGAATAGAAGCACCCGTAGACATCAAGCACTTTTACGGCGCCGTTGCTCGGGGAGGAAAGGTAAAAGGCACTCATACTCCGGTCCCAGGTAAAGTACTTTTCTGGCGCCATTGTGTGTGTGCTCGAAGCTATTTCCTTTAGATCCCGCAATTGCATCTTTTTGTTTCTTGTTTACACTAGTTTGGCATAATGGACAACAATGAGCTTCTTATTCTATTTCCTGATTTAAGACATGGATGGTTTGATCCGAAAATTAAAAAACCCATGGAACACATTAGCATGAATACTTTGAATACCATTGTTGCTAATGATATGGAAAATTCTAAGCTTGGGGAAGCTGGTTTTGATGAGCATGATCTTTTTAGTCCCCCAAGCATTGAGGAGAAAATTTACTTTGATGATACTTTGCCTCCCATATATGATGATTATAATGATAGTAGTCTTTTAGTACCGCCTATTATGGAGGATAAATTTGATTATGATTACAATATGCCTCCTATATTTAATGATGAGAATAATAATGATAGCTACTTTGTTGAATTTGCTCCTACTATTAAGAAACTTTGGTCAATCTCCTCGACCTGAGTGCTGCTTATGTTGAGCGTCTGCAAGTTGATTAGTCTGCTGATGCCCAGCGGGAGGCAGCGCAGGTCTGGGCAGTCGAGGCGCATGTACCTCAAGTGAATCATGTCACCAAGCTCATCTGGCAGCTCCGCAAGTCTCAGTCCCTTCACGGAGAGTACACGAAGGAACTTGGACCAGCGCAGAAACTTGAGATCATCGTGCACACGCCTCTTCCACCGCTGCTGAGCTTCAGCCTCCTTGTGACGCTTCTCATCTACTTGGCATATGAAGGAACGCAGCTTAGGGAACTTGTGGTGGGTGGTGTACATCATGCTCTTGTCACTCTGGACACAGAGGCGGCGCACCGATGGTGATGGCACAAGGACATCATGTACGTCGACATCGTGGACGATCTCCATGAAGCCAGCCTCGGTGATCTCCGACTGCAGGAACCCCAAGAGGCTTCTGTGAACTCTAACAAGCCCGACGCTGCCATCTGGTTTCGTCTCCTCCAGCTCAACAAGGCATCTCAAGACCAGTTCCTTCAAGTAATCGTGGCCCACCTCCTCCAGAGTCTTGCGATGGTGCGGGCTCTTGCTGATGATGAAGCCTTCCGCTATCCACATCTGAACGATCTCATCGGCATCTTGACATATGTCATGGGCAGCGAGGTAGAGGAAGCACGACTTGAGGTCGTCGGGGAGGTCCTCGAAGCTCGTCCAGTAGATGGTCTCCATCCCCCTTCTTGTCCGGCCCAGCTGCTGCTGCTGGTAGTGGTAGCCGGAACTCCCTGAAGGATGCATCACTGCATCCCACTGGACTGGATTCTCCTTGAACCGGAGAAGCCCGGCTAGGAGAACGATGGCCATGGGACATCCTCCTGTTACATTATGCACACAACTCTGGACATTGTTGTCTCTTTGCTCCTGCTCCTCCTCTTTCTGATTTCTTCTCATTGAGTGGTAACCTCCTTGATAAACCTCCTGCTCCTGACTTCTCCGTTTTTCGTAGGCCAACAACCATGGCTCGTACTGTGCTTTCCTCAACACTTTCCAATAGAATAGCTGCATACTTTTTGCTTGATCCAATCGGGTCATCAGGTGTACTCCGTTGAAGCCCTCTCTATTCATGGTATTAGCATGACAAGCGACCTCTTCACTTGCGATGTCCAAGATGAGCATCACACGGCTGCCATTGCCATTGTTGTCTGGAAGGCTCGCCCTCACGAAGTTGAGAGTGCTTTTGGAGGATATCCCTCCCAGAATCAACAGGTACCTCTTTCTACTTAGCAAACCACGGATCTTGTCACCAATGCTGTCAATTCCTGCTTTTTCCACCTCCAGCTCATAGCACTGATCTGCAGACTGTTGCAGTGCCATTTGGTACACATTTGTAAGGAGATCTTCTATGCTTGAACCCGGCTGCATGTCACACCTGATTACAACATCCATCTTTGTAGATATCTGGTTGCAGATAAGTTTTACGAGTGTGTTCTTCCCGGCACCACTCTCCCCAACTATGGAGATGAACCTTTGGTGCCTGGTATCCTCATATTCATTGGCCAGCATACGTTTGAGAATCTCCAGGTCTTTGTCAAACACAGTGTTCTCCATGTCATCCTGCCTGTTCATCGAGTATATAGATACAATCAATGTACATTATTAATGTCCACACATATTTTCCTTGTTTTAGATATTTTTCATGCTTAGAATACTCAGAATAGTTCTCAACAAAAACTACTGGAATATAGTGTAAGAAATATGCGGGAACCCAAATTCAAGTCCAGAAAGATCTTAAACCCAGATGGTTGTTTTAACTAAGGACATTTATCTACATAAAAGAAGTTGGAGGGGCAACTCAAAATGTTCCTCCTGCAGGACGAGACCATTAATTTACTGTGATTTTTCTCATATTAGATGGCAAATTGACCAGTGGCATCTAACTTATATATACTCGAAGGTTTGCTAACATTTTTGTCTTGATTGAGGGGATTAAGCAAAAAATTCAGGGTTCTTATATATCCTGATTAGGGCTTGGCTCTATGTTAGTCACTGTGATTTTCTAGAAATGTTGCCCTACTTTCAAAAGAGAACTTAATTCTCTTCTGCAGGCAATATATGCATGAACTCGTTCTAGAATTGATCTATGCGTCAGTGATGGGAGAAGTGCCAGATTGTGATGGAGGCCTGATGGTTGTAGGGACCTTTTTGTCAGCAAAGCCACAACACGATTTTAAAGGAGCTTTTGTACCTACTTTCATCGTTCCTGATATGATTGACTCATATTGAGCTGGAGAGCTATTTATCTGATTGTCCAATCTTAGCATGAAAATTTGCTTCCTTTGGCTACTTATCATGTAGGCTTCTACTTGTTTTTATAGACCAGGTGCTTTATATAGGGTGTTTATAGCCCCCATGGAATTTTGGAGACCATTAATTTACTGTGATTTTTCTCATATTGGATGGCAAATTGTCCACTGTCATCCAATTTATATATCCTTGAAGGTTTGCTAACATTTTTGTCTTGATCGAGGGTATTAAGCAAGAAGTTGAGTGCTCTTATCCTGGTTAGAGCTTGGCTCTATGTTAGTCACTGTGATTTTCTAGAAACTAGCATGGTGGCCCTCGCAAATGCGAGGGCATCACATATAGTTGACCTTTACTAAAGAGCATCGTCTTTAGTGTGTCAAATTTGATATTAAGATATTCACAAACTGGTGGACTTCATATTATGCTAAAAAAGGAATACATTATATAGCAGCATCTATATGCGAAATATATATCACATGCATAGAATACATCTTTAATCATACTTAAGTCATGGATATAGATTATTAGTGTATTTCCAAAACACTACATTAATGAACACACCGTGCAGTTCGTGCATGACATTAAAATGGTATTTGCAATTAAAGTTTAGATCTAGCTAGCTGGTAATTTTAATGTGATGTTACATATATAAGTATGCTAGAGGATTTCCTCGAGCAATGATCATACTATGTTTAGACCTATATGATGGAACCAATTTTTCTCACTTAATATAAGGTAACGAAAAGGGCATATCTCATCATTAGTATATAGGTCGACTAATTAAACAGTAAGAGTTTGTCAATGTACCTTTATATGATATTTCTACCTTTTGTTCCCTTTATTTTTTGAAAACAAATATCTCACACTCTCGTTATGTTGTGCCATACATAACTTCTTGGGCATAGATAACCAGCAATATACAACATTGATCATTACGTTTTTATTAAACAAATAAGGTGATACTTTTTCCTTAAATTTATGGATCTTAATTTCTTTGCCATGTGTTAGTAATATATTTACATATCAATAGTAATAACATATTAGTTATTTCGAATGGATGCAATACTATGTTTAACAAAAAAAATTAAAACTCTCTAAATGTTAACCCTAATCTTCAATTTAGTCATTTTGAACACTCACTCACTTGTATGTGTCATGCCATGTAACACAACTAAGCTGTCATGGACAACACACTTAAGGCATTTTAATCAGTCGCCATTCTTTTCTGCATCATTATAAATTCTAATGATGTGATGCGAGGAGTGTGTTTCTTGCATCACGTCCGACGATGTAGACTCTATTCTCTAAAGTCAATATCTCATATGCATTTTCAAAACATTTGAGGCTAATTTAAAAATGATAAATTATGATTTTAAGTTTTGTATGTATTCGGTTATTTGTACTTTAAGGGAATGTATTCACTGGTATTGGTATATACGTATGTATAAACAGTCTGATTTTGGATCCTCTCATATTTTCTTCCGCTCAGGCTACCACTCCATATCCTACGTAGTACTCATATATCGTGGCACGCATGGGCGAGTAAGCTAAAATCGGATCATAGCGGCCTTATTTGGAGTTTTCTTTTTTCTCATCGTTGATCCGTTTTAAAGTGGATTCACGCATCCATGTATCTGTTTTAGAGTTTTTATTTTCTGCAACCTATCAGCTTTAGAGTTAACTTCTTTTACGTATGTTCTTAGCAAAGATTGCATAGACACAAATCTCTTCAATATCAAAAAAGAAATCACCTAAAAGAAATCACATCGATGTTGTATGGCTGTAGATTATTAGTTAAATCTAGGCTATAGGTTATTCCCTATTACTACATGCAAACGTATAGTACTTTGCAATTTTCTCTCTCCATATAGGTCATTGATTTTCCTTGTTCTAAATGAAGCTACGTGGAAGGTTAGGACTCTTTGATCCCTTTTCCTTGTACGTGAACGTGGTTAGTTAATTACGTCCCGTTTGCACATGTACGTGACAAACAATGTTCCTTTGTACATATATACGTGAACGTAAGTCTGTTAATCTCAGCCGTTATAATTAGGCCCCACCAAAATCAGACGTATTAGATAATTTTAGTGATGTGGATTAACCTCGTATCTCTATTTAAAACCTTTGTATTTTGCTTTTAGTATATAATAGATAGATGTTGCCCTATTTTCAAAAGAGAACTTAATTCTCTTCTGCAGGCAATATATGCATGAACTCGTTCTAGAATTTGATCTATGCATCCGTGGCTACAGAAGTGCCCGATTGTCTAATCTTAGCATGGAAATTTGCCTTCTTTGGCTACTTATCATGTATGCTTCTACTTGTTTTGAATTTTGGAAACCTTTGGGGTGCAGCCTGGTAAGTTCTGTTTTTTTCATTCGTCGTTTGCTCTTTATAATTCGAAAACACATAATACTAACATAGAATTAAATGCTTAATTAACATACCATGCTGCAATGGCCGTGATGGAAGATGTCGGTGTCACCGACGGTGTATCCTCGTGCATGCCGTACCACTGGTTCTCTGAGATTTGGTCAATCATGCCTTTGATTCTTTCGATTTGGCCAGACAATCCACGTCGAGCAATGATCCGGGTAAAGAAGCCAATGAAGTATCTCACCGAGCTTTGGTATTCCTGACTTTGTAGGGATACCTGTAATTAACCAGGTAAAAAACAGTGTACATGAGTAACAAACAAGCAAACATTTTTGAAGTGTATGTTTTCATCAACTGGTTAAAAGTTGTAGTAGTGTCATTGCTGGTCAAAATTATAGCAGAACTTATTTGCACTGGTTGGGCATCTGGGAACAGACGGACCTATATAAACATAACGCCACTGTACATAGTTGTATTTTTTATTTTGAAATCCTGAGTCTTATAAGCATGAAAACTATCCTGCGTTTTCTAAGCATGTCTAGTTCAAAGTCCAAAACCATCCTGATTTTTGTATATATGGACCATGGTTTGAGATGTGCGCCAAGTCAAGTTGGGCACCTACCTGGTGGTGGAAGATGAGGTCGTCGAGCGCGTCCTCGGCGTCGAAGGCGACGCCGCGCGTCCGGCGCACGCAGTCGCGGCTCACCCCGCCGAAGACGTCGCCGGCCCGGCGTTTCCGGTCGGCGTCCCGGAGGAACGCCCGCAGCGAGTCGAGCCGGTCGCGCAGCAGCATCATCTCGTCGCCGGGCTGGAGCGCCGCCTCGGCCTTGCGGGCAGCCCGCTGGGAGAGGTCATCCGGCGCCATGGCCGGGCTGTAGCTGCCGTAACCGCCGCGGCGCAGCATGGATTAAACGCTAAGCAGCTGAATACTCCGTAGCCACCCCTGGTGCGTACTACGATCGAGCGTAATTGCAAGTACCAGTACTCCATAGTATATATGTGATGAGCTTAGCTAGGTAGTGCCTTGGTGGGCACGTTGACGGATCTAAACCCGTGGTCGCCTAGTCGCTAGTCGGTGGATCACTCACCAGCCAGCCGCATATGCAAGTAGTTTAGCGTATTAGTAAGTCGGTTTGCATACTAAATAACAAGTGTCACCGGCTATACAACGAGCACATTTCAACAACTAGCTCTCTAGAGGGCTGTTGATCATGGCCAGTTGGCCACTAGCGCGGACACCGTAAGTCGCGGCGCACAGTATGTCTACTGTTAACTGGGCTCATGTTATGAATGATTACATTAGCTGTATACTACCTCCATTCAAAAACTTAAGACTTATATTATTTTTAAAAAATCAAACTATTTTAAATTTAACTAAGTTTTTACCAAAAATTATTAACATGCAAAATACAAAATCAATATCATTAGATAGATAATAAAATATATTTTTATATGATATCCATAAAATATCATATTTGTAGATAAATTCTTCTAAAAGTTTGGTCAAACTTTATTTGTTTGACTTTAAAAAAAACTTAAACTTTGAGATGGAGGTAGTTAATCTCAATGAAGAATAAATTAAATTTTAATGTGCTGAAATTATTTGCTGTAAACTTGGGGTGCTTCCCTCTAAATACCTTGATGTTCCTCTGCATTTTCCAATTCAAAAAAAGATCCTCAAGCAATAATAGATAGAATTATCCCTATGGTGACATTTTGGTATTGTGAAGGCACATCTTTCTAGTGCCCCTACCTATCTCTTGCCTATCATTAGATCCCAAAAATGGAGATATAAGGTATTAAATCCCAGATGGAATTTGTAAATTTAGTGCTGGAGAGTACATGAAGTTCTTCATAATGACATTTGCAATGGTTATTGTTTCACACTTAGTCAATAGAGATCAGGGTTAACCCTACTAGACCACTCATTGGCCAGTGGAGTAGTCGGCTCCCCTTTTGTGCAGCTCTCACTTCTTTAAGATCGAAGTGAGGAAGTTCTCTGACTCCGTCTCATATTGTAAATGCGCCTGGTTTTTTTTGACTACCCAATCCCACTGTCCTAGGGGCTAATTTGGGTTTGCTGCCCGTAGATCCGATCAAACCCCACACCCTGCACGCCCGTCCTATTTCTGATCCCCAAACCCAACCCTAGAAACCCAGCTGCCAGTGTGAACTTAGTTGGTTAGTTATGTTACTTATGTGGTTTGTTATATCCGTGATAGTAATGAGCATGTAAAATGACTACCCCTTGGCCTCGGGTATATCCGTATATGGGCATGGGGAGGGTATTGTACCAACGATTCAGTTATAGTACAGCTAGTAACGTATGTGTACATGATTGCTTTATCTGCACCGCACCCGCCCATTGGCATCTTAGTTAAAATCCAACGATGCTACCTTTCCAGTAAACAGCATGCGTATCAACTTCAACCTCTGCACAACGCCGGAAATAATCTGTCGACACACGATCTTGATTACTTGGTGAAATCAACAGAAACGAAGTGAATACACATGTCACCATAGACAGTAAACAGTCTAAACCTAAGCCAGTATGCCTGCAGGCTTAGCTAGCACACGTAGCAGATTCTCTTACACAAAGAATAAACTGACTTTTCGAGTATATATGACTATCCGGCCAATGCCAAGGAATGTAAAGTATGATGGAACTAAATGTCCAGGTCTCCATCTACGGGAGGGAAGTGAAGCGATTTACAGGAACGCATCCTTCTCAAGCAGCGTGAGGACTTCGTTCTGGTTGTTGAGCTTGGCAACATCAATGGGCGTCTTCCCATCCATGTTTTGGAGCGTGCTGCAGGGCATTGGAGACGGTCAAATAAGCATCGAGGGACCAGACTCTGCAAAGGGGAGAAGAAGAGGGAAGATTTAACTTACACAGCAGCACCGTGCTTCAGCAGAAGATCCACACACTCTTTCCGACCATAGCCGGCTGCGTAATGCAGTGGGGTGTTCTTGTTCTTATCCACAGCATCTACTGCAGCACCCGCCTCAAGGAGGATTTGCGCACACTTGAACTGAAATTTATAACACACACCAAGTAAACAGGTAGAAAATGTAACATAGGCTATAGATAGCAGCAGATGATAGTATGTCATTCATAGATTTTGTGTTTCAACATTGAATATAGCTATCAACACTGAAATGACATTCCTAAAGACCACCTAATGCAAAAAAAATTGAATTGCTGGATCAGGAAACATGCAGTCTGGGACAGTGGTAGAGGACCTTCATATAGCTATAGGTAGGTGGGCATTACCAGCTCCGGGCAAGTCAATGGTGATGGTTAACGATGTAGTTTGCTAAAGTAATACTGTATACTGTAGTGTGACCCGCCAGAGAGATAACTAGGGGCATCAATGAACTGGAGCAGAACTAGTCTGCTTCCGACTAATAATCATAATCAGCAAGTATATTAGCTCTCCATTTTACACATAATTATATAATATAAAATGCTTAAAAGCAAGAGGAGAAAATAAAGGCAAAACTTGTATAGCCTGTGAAAGTAAATAAATTAAGCTAACAAGTATACTTAGGCACCAAACAAACTCATTATTCACCTGCAAAAGAGCTCATTACTCAAAGCATAGCTTGTTACTAAACAATAACTATAAAACCTTTTTTTAGATAAATAACTATGAAACTGCAATTCCACTAGTATCATTTGTCATGGTAATAACAAAGTAAATATTAGTATCTGTTTGACATTTGTTCACTTATACAAGCTTAATTATTGGATTACCGTTACATTTTAAAAGGGTTGAGCAATGAGCAGATCTACATACCTCACCATATCCACATGCAAAGTGTATGGCCCTTCTTCCCTCAGAGTCTTCTTCATCCTTGTCTGCTCCACCATCTAGAGCCTTCTTCAGACCCTATTGGACGATTTAACTTGTTAAATATTAAATAAAAGGTCCAACAGCAATGCAAAAAACAAAGTCAACAAAAAAATAGTAGCAGCTATCTTTAAAAAACTACTCCGTAGAAAAGATGCTTGTAATGAAAACAGCAATCATGAAGACTGTAAATGGAGATGATGTTAGAATCTTAGTCACATAAACCTGCATACATCTTACAAAAATGACTTTCTATCAACGCATCAAAATGCAAGGCTTTTGCGTTTTCGCGAAAAATCTTACAAAAACGACACTGTAGTTGTGATCACATTAAGTGTGAACACTGGGCACAGTATCCACATGAGAGGAGACCACAGAATTAAATTGCAGCAGATCAATATGCAGGAAGATGCAACGGAGGGCAAGATTGCAAGTTGGCATATTCAAGGTTTAAAAAGGCACCAGGCAGTGACTGGCGTTTTGTCGCCGTCCAGCAACGAGCTTGCCTAGGCGTGTCAGAATTTTGTACAGAATGGAATGCATTGCAGCATAAGAGAACACATAGATAGGCTGTAGTGTGAAATAGAATAGGAAGAACAAAGACAAATAAGCTAGATGGGCTGACCTAGCCCATTAAAGCACTGGCTATGTATCTCAAGCACACATATGGAAAAAGAACACCAATTGTCCCCGTGCAACCTCTCGCACTCTTCCTTTCCCTTCCTCCCTGCAGTGATAACATAGTGAAGCTTGATCCCTCGCTGCAATAGGCCTTCGAACCTTTGCCAGGGAGGTTGAGTCATCAACAGGCAGATTGATTCCTCGCCTGAGGACCTTGGCGGTCACCTAAACCTCAGCCTATGGTCAAGGCAGGCCTTTTCTAACCTTGCCCATATTTGTGGACCATACAAATGAACACGTACTACGCGCCAAGAGCCTCCTGTCTCTCCAATTACCAACGTAAGCTTAGTTCATATATTGAAAAGTGTACATCATTTTTGGTGTATCAACTAGTATCGCCCAAACAATTCCTTAAAACCCTGTAGTAACTGTGGTCAAAATGCACACCAACCAAGTAATTATACAGTAAAACGCCAACTTTCAATTAAGATCTCAACTGGTGGCGGTTCATTCATCTTCAGGCCACCTATTGTTTTGGCATAGACCATTCAGATGAGAGCAAGGATGGGTGGTTCAATCTGAGATGGTAAACAATAGCACACCTTTCTCTTTTAACAAAAACTGTACAAAACTAGTTTGTTGCAGCACACAGGTGTAGTGATAGTAATATGGTAAAAAAAGACAATGATTCAGTGAAACTATTCAGTGTAACACCAACATAATATAGAACCATATGCAAAGCACAAATCAGCTCAAAAGAAAAATGAAATTCGAGTACATAGTTCTGTTGTTAGCCCCATTACCTCATCATCCCCAACACTGGCAGTGTGATGGACGATGGACTCCTCATCTTCGTCTTCACCTTCCTCTTCAGTTTCTTCGGTACCAGAAGGTTCAGGAATGGAGATATTGGGGAATGGCATAGCAGTTCCCATTGCCTGGCCAATCTTTTGAAGAGTTTCAGGGTCATTCCAGAACCTACATGTGCAAATGAAAAGTATATGAGTCAAGTTTTATAGATATTCATTCATACATGGATATCAGTAGTAGATAACTAGGTATGCCCTACTTTAGCATTGCAGCAGGACCACTGTTCTCTAACTCGTCAAGAATTGGCTTCAAGGCTGGGTCATCCTTAATACGAGACATGCGCTCTTCAAGATCCTCCTTATGTGCTGGACTAGTCATGTTCTCCAGCATACTGGACATACCAGGATCCTAAGCCAAATAGTTGAGTATAGACAATTAAGGCCTTGGCAGCCAAGTAAACAGCAAAGAAGGGAAACCAGAGGAGTCTCTTGGGCAAAGTAGGTGGTACCTGCATCAGAGCAGTCCCAAGACGCTCAGCCATTGTCATAAACTGAGGATTTTCCATGACCTTTTGCATTGTTTCAAGGTATTGATGAGGGTCCATTGCAGGCAAGCCTTGTTCTCCTGTACTCTGAGCACCTTTCTGTAGCTGTTCGGCCATCTGATTGAATGCGGGGTCCCTTGCAATTTGGTCTGCCATCTCCTTTATAGATGGATCCTGGAAACCGTAATTCGTTTAAATAAAGTCAAAAGAATACTGCTCGGTCAGGAATGAAGTGCAAGTGTGACTGAAGCAAGCATAGGAAGAATCATGTAAAAGCTAGGGGGAGGGGCATACATTGAGCAACTTTTGCATAGAGGAAAAATCGAAAGGGCCTGAAAGTCCTGCAGCTGCAGATGGAGGAACCCCTTGACCTTCGTTGGATGATCCTTCTGATTTTTTAGTTTTGCTCGCATCTGCAAAAGAAGTGGTTCAGAGAAGAAACATACATAACATAGTAAACTGTGGTGGCAGAGCAAATGAAGTTGGCAGTAAACAAGTTGCAACAGAAGCAATGTGAGAGGATATGATATTTTGCTCCCCTCCTCTTTAGAATGAAGAGAAACTATTCCCCCCGTTCGCTAATAAGTGTCGCAACATTCTCTAGATGCAGATGTATCTACACATTGAAATGTGTCTAGTTCCGCGTCACGACACTTGTTTTGGAACAGAGGTAGTACGTGATTTGGTTCGAATAGGGCATGTACTTTGTATATATATTTTCAGCTTTAGCAACTCATCAGGTGGCAGTGTAATAAACAAACTCTAAGTTACATCAACTAACAATGTTAGTCACAAACAGGCTCCAACATCTTCAGACGAAATCAAGTGTTCTGCACAGCAGCATCTGTCTTCCTTACCAAGCATGAGAATAAGGGTGAAAAACTAACATGGCACCAATCCTCTTGCGTTTACAGCAAACTAACAATGCTCTCCGCAAACACACATGAGTAAGAGAGCCGAACAGGAACATATGGGGTAGGAGAACCAGTTGAAGCGGAACCTCTCCTTCTCAACAAACAGTAGCAGGAATTTATTTCGCTCTACTTCTTATCGACTCGTTGGCATTACTTCCGAGCAGGGCATGGCGGAGTTAACGAGGCTGGAATTACTGGGGAATCGAGGCTGATACCAGTGGCAATAATTTAGGGTTGTAGACACCCTCGCACTTAGGTTCCGATCGCGCACGGGGGCGCTGAAGGAGACGAACCGAATCGAGACATAGATGGGTAGACCAGATCAGTATATTCCACGGCACAACAAACAAATCCGTAACTAACTAGATGGATTGGAGAGGCTGGAGCGCCAGAATTCCAGGAGCAGAGGCTGGGATCGATCGCCCGCGGCGGTGGTGAGATCGGAGCAGGCTAGAACGGGTAATCCGAGCAAGGGAGGGCATAGCTCACCAGCGAACCCGGATGGATCTCCGCCCGACGCCATCGCGGTAGAGGCGAGGAGGAGGGAGACGAGGAGGAGTAGTGGGCGAGAATTCTTCGGAGGTGGCTCGCTTGCGTCGGCGGGAGGTGAAGCTCGCCGGCACGGCGGGGAGGGGACAGCGCTGTGGTGTGCTGGGCGGCGCTGGCGAAGATGGCGTGCGATGCGAGACTTGGTTTGACGACTGCCACGCGATGACGGGAGATGGGAGAAGGGGTGTGGTGCGGGCTGGACCGGGCTGGGCCGGGCTGGGTCGTACCATGGTATCTAGAAAAGCCCATTCGTTTTGGGTCTTTTGAACAGGCCGTGCGTACTGGGCTGCCCTTACACTTACAGGCACACACGCCGGTTCAGCCCAGTCCAGTTACCCCCGCCCAAGCGCCTGGCGTCTCCATGTCCGGCTCCGCCGCAGGCGCGCGTGGAGAGACTCGCGGAGGCTGCTCCATGGGGTTGCGGCGGCCAGATGAGCGAGATGGGGAGGCATGCCGCTATGGGGCTGGCTGTTCCGGCGGACGGCGAGGCTGGGTCCACGGCGGCGAAGATGGATGCTGGGCTGACGTGCTGGGTGGAGAGGACACATGATGCGGCGGTGGGGTGATGCGCAATCCCGGGTCTCCTGCCTCGAAGGTACTGAGGATTTGGGCCCATGGGATTACTTTACTTGGAGAATTGTTCGAGCTGAATTTGGCTAAGTAAGTCTGATTATATTTTCCGTAGCCATAGTCCATAGGCACATTGGATTTCAGTAGTTTTAGTTTGAAACTTTGTTAGTTTGAATGTCGAGGGTAAATGTAGAATTGGCAATCAACTTCAGGGAAAGGATAAATGCAAATAGCTCAACTCTCGAAATCGGCAAAAATCGGCAAACTTTGGGAAAAAATTGCAGTGCTCTCTAGATAGACACTTAGACATGTTTAATTGGTTGTAGATAGACTCCAGCTAGTCCTCCCCAAATCCTCCCTTGCTGTATAATATTTTTCAAAAGGCTTACCTTCCTGGCCCATCTCTCAAAGATTCCCAAAAAGGAGCTCAGACTACAGTTACGGTGCTTAGCACGTGCTTTCCTGGCTAAACTGAATTGAATTACTAGTTTGGACTTGACTTGCACCTCTCACAGCCTGGAGTCTTCATCTTAATTCATTTCTCTCTCTCTCTTGATGATCCTTTTACTTAGTAAAGCAAGTCAGTCAACTAGCGGGCGCACACTTGCAGCCCAGAGCTCCTTCTTTTAACCCACCATTGGCTACCTTATATTTTTCATAGCCATAGCCCATAGGAACATTGGATTTCAGTAGTTTTAGTTTTAGTATGGACAGACTGGGTGGTTGAGGGTGCAAGCAGGGAGGTACTATCATGGTTTCAAACTGTGTTAGGGCATCTCGAGCGGCCCGACGCAATTCGGACAAAAAAGGTGACCGCACGTGTCCGTTTGCGTTGGATACTGGCGCGAAATTGGGCTTCGGGCCAAGACCGACCGTTTGCGTCTGGGGTGCCCCCAGCGGCAAGACGCATTTCACCGTTCCCACATTTTTTTCATTTAAATAAAATAATTTACATAGCGTTAAAAAATTATAAAACATAAAAACATAAAAAGGCCATGGCCTGCTAAAACCCTAACCCTGCCTACTTCTCACCGGCGCTGGGCACCTGGGTCAGGTTGACGACGTCCGGGATCGCCCTTGGCCAGTTCGGCTGCCGCAGAGCATATGCCGGTGTGGTCGGTTGTGGAGGTGGAGGTGGAGCGGACGTTGGTGCCCAGTATTGGGCACAAGGGGCGGAGGAGGCGGCACCCAGTTGCAAGGCCTCTTCCTCCGATAGCCTAGCGGCATGAGGTCGACGACGTACCGGGGTGGCGGCTGAGGCATCTCCGATATGAGTATGCCAAGCCTCGTCATCTCGTCCTCGGTCAGCTCCTCCGACAGCTCGATCTACCTGCCCTCCTTCTGCACCATCTGGATCATGGGGAAGATGCAGGCGACGTTGTCGTCCCCCGGTAGGGGCAATTGAGGTGGTGGCGTACGCGGCCGTCGCGTGAGCTCCCGCCGCGGCCTTGGTGGCCTACCGAAGTTGTAGTCATTGGTGGCCTACCGAGGTGGTGGTAGTTGTCGCACATGGGACGGCGAAATCGGGGTCATGGAGGAGATCTGGAGGGAGGTTGGTGCGTCGGCGCTCGATCTCTGCTGAGGGCCGGAATGTGGTGCCGGCGGGATGGGCACCCACGACAAGTGCACGTCGACCCAGTCGTCGCACAACATCCAGTTCGTGTAAAACAGCCGAGTGGCGAAGGAACGAAGGGGGGCCTGAACTGCCGCTTCTCCTCCGCCAGGTCCGACGGTCCTGCCTCGTGGTCGTTCTTCTTCTTGCCTATGGCGTGGCGGCGGTGCGCTGTGCTGTGTTGTCGGGTTGTTTGGGTGCAAGCGTGGGTGCCTACGGAGGTGTAGGCGATGGCAGGATGCTGCGGTGGCCTTTTAAGGATGGGCGGGCGCGGGACACGAAGGCGTGTGCTCAATGGCGGTGTAGAAGGCCAGCCGCCACCCGCCGTGTGGCCTTTGAAGACGAGGCGCCATTGATGGCGAAAGCTGCAGCACGCGCAAGCGATGCGCCCCAAGCGACGCAGCCGGAGCGATACGGCCTTGCGCCCGGTGGGCCCGTGGTGACAGGCCACGGACACGCGGTGCGTCCGTGCCAGATGCATTCGCGGCGCAAATTTGAGCCGCGTTTGCATCCCTGCGGACAGGCCAGTCATTTTGCATCGGACCGCTGGGGGTGGAGGGGGGGTCAGCCTTATCTTTCCACCGCGTGGTCGCAGCGTCTGTTTGCGTCGAGCTGCTGGAGATGCCTTAGCTTAAGCGTGAGGGTAAATGTAGAATTGGCAATCAACTTCAGGGAAAGGATAAATGCAAATGGCTCAACTCTGGGAATCGTCAAAAGTCGACAAACTTTGGGACAAATTTACAGCGCTCTCTAAATAAACACTAAGACATGTTTAATTGGTTGTAGATAGACTCCAGCTAGTCCGCCCTGTATCCTCCCTTGCTGTATAATAGTTTTCAAAAGGCTTACCTTCCTGGCCCATCTATGAAAGATCCCCAGCAAGGAGCTCAGACTAGAGTTACATTGCTTAGCTCGTGCTTTCCTGGCTAAACTGAATTTAGTTACTAGTTTGGACTTGCACCTATCACAGCCTGGAGTCTTCATGTTAATTTTTCTCTCTCTTTCTTGGTGATCCTTTTACTTAGTAGCAAATCAGCCAACTAGTGGGTGCACACTTGCAGCCCACAACTCCTTTTAACCCACCATTTGGCTAGCTTATGTTTCCACACCCACCAGTAGCACCAGTGCATCTACTCATCAAAGCCTAGCTAAAAATGGAAGCAACAGGTTTGAGCGTGGGCAAGTCTGTGCTGCATGGAGCGCTTGGCTACGCCAAATCCGCATTGGCGGAGGAGGTGGCTTTGCAGCTCGGAGTTCGGCGTGATCAGGCCTTCATCACCGACGAGCTTGAGATGATGCAGGGTTTCCTTATGACTGCACACGACGAGCAAGACGACAACAAGGTGGTCAGGATCTGGGTAAAGCAAGTTCGCGACGTGGCCTATAACGTCGAGGACTGCCTCCAGGATTTTGCTGTTCGTCTGGACAAACAATCTTGGTGGCGCGCGCCTCTTACGCTGCTAGACCGGCGCCGTGTGGCCATGGAGATGAAGGAGCTTAGAGCCAAGGTTGAAGATGTCAGCCACAGGAACGTACGGTACAATCTCATCAAGAACCCTGGCTCCAGATCTGCCACTCCTACTAGCCAGTCCAGCATCGCAGGTAAGGTCATAGATTTGATTTGTTTTATATGGACCTGTATTCTTTTGCATATACGACAACAACCAATTGTTGAGAAAATGCGTTCATTTTTAAATTTCTCCCTGGTCTTATCATCTTGAAAATTGGATGAAAATATGGTAAGCAACATGGGGTGACTTTTGATTCTCAAAGAGAGAAGTGCTTCTGAGCTCCTACAATGGTGCACCCCCCCCTCATATCTTGATCGTCAACCTCAAAGCATTCATTTTGGGATCTCAGTAGTATCAGCAACGATTTTTTTGTGTGTGTAGTACTTCCTCCGTCCCATGAAAGATGTCTTAACTCTTTATTTAATGATAGATAGAGAGGGAGTACAAATGATAGAAATGATAGATAGTGGTGAACAGTTAACACGAGCTTGAAATCAGGCAGTAAAAGTCAACACACACTCTCTCTCTCTATCACTGCGTGTCTCTTTCACTGAGTCACTGACGCAAACTCCAGGGTCCACACTCTATCTCTCACACACTCCTCTCCCTCTCATGCTTCACGTGAAAGAGTTGACTTAACGTGAGAGAGTCACTGACTCAGAAGTCACTGTTTTTTTAGAGCAAGAACAATAGAAGAGTCAGTATAGTTGGCTATATGTTTTTGCCATGTCATCTATAGCCTACTTGTAGTCAGCACATACAATAGTTAGATACAAGTATGAACTACTTTATATGCATATGGCCCACCTTGTAATCTCACAAAGTGCATAGGAGCACGCGCTGCAGCTGGCTATTATCTTGTAGCCTGCTTTTCTTCTCTCTCCTCTTCTCTCTCATCCAACTCAGCAAAACTATATTATTTTAAATCTTATAGCCTGCTGACTGTACCTTATTGTACTTGCTCTTAGGGGACTCAGAAGTCACTGTATTTACTCCCTCTCACGCTTCATGTGAGAAGTTGACTTTGACATGTTGACTCTCTCTCTCTCTCTCACACACACGCGCGCACAATCTGTCAGCCAATGGGTCTAGATTGACTATGTTGCACCTCGCATAATTAAGTAGAACATATACTTAATGCATCTGACAGATGTGGAAATGGCATATCAGAAAGTAATAGATGGTAAGGATAATTAGTGCAGGTAAGTGCGCGCTCAGCCACAATTTCTCCCTTCTCGAGTACTCCTATTATTTTATCCTATCATTCATACTACCTCTGATCCAAATTAGTTGTTGCAGGTTCATTGAACCTAGACAAATTTAGGCAACATTTTTCCTAAATCTGCGACAATTAATTTGGATCGGAGGGAGTAATTAAATTTGTGGCTGCATGACTCATTGATGCAGAAGCAGGGGGATTCTCTTCCTTTATCTTAATTGATATGATAAAGAAATATATGTACGTATGATGTTGGAGCATGTTAGTACGTTGAATACAAATCCATGTTCCTATAGATGAAATGAAACAAAATGGACTTACTAAGTTGCCTACATATGTGGATATATTGTCAGAAACACCTTATCATTGCATATTTTATAACTGTATTTGCATCCGTCTGATTCAAGTAGGTATGCAGTTCGTATTGAGTAAGCGGCATGACTATTCAATTTGTCTTTTATCCATTGACACCTATAATAACAGGTACAACAATGCTTGGAATTGAGGAGGCCATGAAGCACAAAACATCAAAAGTGGATCTTGTCCAGCTGATAAACAAGAAGGATACCGACCTTAGGGTGATTGCATTGTTGGGGAAAGGTGCTGATCTCGGGCAGACATCGATCATCTGGACAGCTTATGAGAATGAAGAGGTCAAAAAAAATTTTACATGCCGAGCATGGGTGAGGGTGATGCATCCTTTTAATCCAGAAGACTTCATTCAAAGTTTGGTGGAGCAGTTCCACACATCAGTAGGGGTTGACATTATGTTGGAAACAAAAAAGAAGGGGCAAGAGTTGGCTGATGAATTCAATGGATATGTCAATGGAAAGAAGTTCTTGATTGTGCTTAATGACCTGTCAAGAATTGAAGAGTGGAATCGGGTTAAGAGGTGTTTTCCAAGCAATAATAAAGGGAGCCTCATAATAGTGTCCACAAGGCAAGGTGAAGTTGCAAGCTTATGTGCAGGACAAGAAAGCACGGTATCAGAGCTCAAGAAATGTTCCTTTGATCAAAATCTTTATGCATTTTATGAGAAGGTAATACTGAAAGTTCTACCACTAGCATTTCTTCTAATTCAACCTTTTGGCTAATTAATTGGTCTTGCATTTAAGTCATATTACTCATTAGGTAATAGTCGGCAAGGGAACCAAACATGACAAGCACACTAGCAAAACCATCCCAGTTAGAGCGGCCCATGTGGCAAAGTGACTAAAGTGCAGTTGTTAAAATATAAATCGCTAAACATTTCTCGTTTGTGCCCAGGGTTCTCAAGATGGAACAGATTTAACGAAGGCTGCCAGGTCAAGCTCAAGAAATGCCATCACCAATGGTACATACCATTCTCATTCTCAGGATGCTGAATGGAATCGTTCAACCAGTAAGAGCTACAGTCGTGCCATGACCATGGCGATTTCTCTAGAGGAATCACATATTGTTGGTCGAGATACAGAGATAAAAAAGATCATCGATCTAATTTTGGATAAAGCTGGCCAACAACTTAAGGTGATCTCTGTGTGGGGAATGGGTGGCCTGGGGAAAACTACACTGGCCAGAGATGTCTATCAGGAGATCAGTGGCAAGTTTGAGAAGCGTGCATGTGTCACTATCATGCGGCCTTTCATTCTTGAGGAACTCTTTAAGAGCTTAGTTATCCAACTAAATGCAGAAACTTCTGAAAAGAAGAATGTAGTAGGTTTGTTGGGTAGTACAAAGATAACATCACCACCGGCAATTTCTCTTTCAGAGTTGACCAAGGAGTTGGCCAGGCTTATAGAAGAAAAGAGTTCCTTGATTGTTCTTGATGATGTGTCATCTGTTGCAGAATGGGACCTGATAGTGCAAAGATTCCCTAAAATGGCAAAAGGAAGCCGGGTCCTAGTCACTACTAGGGAAGAGAATATTGCTAAGCTTTGTTCAGTGCAGAAGGATTATATATATAAACTAGAAGCTCTGAAAAAAGAGCATGCGCGGGACCTGTTCACGAAAAAGGTATGTATAAAATATAAGTTGTTATATTAATTTCTTTTGAGTTAAAACTAAATTATAATTTGCACACTTCTCGCCAAACCCGTGCACCTGCTAGCACTGTTTAGTATAAGTAGATTGGTGATTAATGTACTTCTGGGAGAAAACTATCTGTTGTAATATACTAATAGTGTTGATGCTGCCTTTTTATAAGTTTTTATTTCTAAATCAGTCACATCTTTTTTAGCCTTTGAATTAATAAAAACCATCATCAAATCCATCCTTTTTGTGACAATTTAGTCCAAAATCTAGTTCTCGATAGTAGACCTGTAATTCAATGAAACGAAACACATGTCTTTTGTGTTTTCATGAAAAATAAGTATTGAAAAATAAATCTGATTGAAAATAGACATAAAATAATATTTTGATAGCATAGCACATTTCTTTCAACTGGTGGGGATTTATTTTTGCCAAGGGTAATTACTGAATATAGTTATGTCGTCCAAATATTTTTATCTTTTTCTTATGTTTCTCCTAGATTCTTATAATGATTATTACTTTATCCATATGTTATATTAAAACTCATGAAAATACTATATATTTGTATAGGGTTGAGATAGCCGATAGGAAAAATATTTGCGAGTCCACAATCCCAACCCCCGACTCTTTTTCTAGTTGTTGCTACTCTCTCTCTCTCTCTCTCCACATATCACACACCAGGCGACGCGCTACCCCAGCGGCAAAATTGCTGGCCAGCACCCAAGTCGTGGCCCCCACCGCCAGTCTACCACGACTCCCACCAACCAGAGCCGCTATCTCGGCATCCAAAAGACCGGTCTCGCCAGCCACCCAACGGACAACAAGTCGAAAGCTGACATCAAATCACGCGAGGCCGGAGCCGATCGACACGAATCTGGTGGACGTTGCATTAGCCCTTGCTCTAAACGCACATATGGTGAGGGTCGTGCCATGAGGCCTCTGGCCAAGGCTGTGAGACGATTCTAGTACCTACGATGTTGCCAAATCAATGTAGTGCCCATGTGGTGCTAGGCCCGATTCCCAGCCCCCAACTCGAAGAGGGGCTGGAAACGATGGCCCCGGTCACGTCCTAGCCCGCATAACCTCGAGACATTGTTCACATGCTCCAAGGTTGCATCCCTAGCTGCTTGCGCTGCACCACAAGCTAGATTCAGCGGTATTTGCGGTGTCATACACGGGATCGAGCACACACGAAGAAGGGGGCAAAAGTAAGAGGAGCCCGCAAGAGAGCCTCGACATAGCCAACATGGGCCAATAGGTGATCGTGCTCGAGGGAGGGCGGTGTGGAAGAGGGGGGCTGCGTTTGTTAAACCTAGTCATCCATGTGAGGATGAAGCAGGGGTCACCCAAATTGCCAACACCGCCTCATTCGCTCCAGTCCAACTAATTTAACGATCTTAGGTACCTCGTGCGAATTATTGACAAAGACTCTAAGATGTCGTCCCTTTTGAAGGGGGGATGGCGATCGGCTCGTCGAGCGGTGTTAATTACGTTGGTCTTCGGATGGGCTCTCTAGTGGCCCTAGGATTCTTCGGTTCGGCTGTGTGGGCTCTTTTTACGTGTGGCGGCGTGCGTGAGGCGCCGGCTAGCAGTGTAGTGAATGTTCCTAAGCACTTTGCTGATGTATTCGTGTTGTATGATATTGTTAAGCTTCATGCACTAGCCAACGCAACCAAAAGTCCGAAGCCGATGGAAAGGGCTAGACAATCTACTTATACACTTCAACACCCCTCTTCCGGGAAGACAAGTCAACACGTGTATAGTCGAGGCGAGGCTCAACGGGCCTATACGTGCACGTGGACTCCGAGGGGGCAACAACAATTTTTAGGATTAATTGCAAAAGCTAGGACTCGAACTTGAGACCCTAGGCTCTGATACCATGTTAAGCTTAAGCTTCATGCACTAGCCAACGCAACCAAAAGTTAGAAATGATGGAAAGGGCTAGGCAATCTACTTATACACTTCAACACCCCCTCACGTGTGACAGGAAGATTGAAAGACAAGTCAACACATGTAGAGTCAGAGGCAGGCTCAACAAGCCTATACGTGCCTATACGTGGACTCCGAGCGGGCAACAACAATTTTAGGATAAATTGCGAAAGCCAGGACTCGAACTCGAGACCTTGGGCTTTGATACCATGTTAAGCTTCATGCACTAGCCAACGCAACCAAAAGTCCGAACTGATGGAAATGGCTAGGCAATCTACTTATACACTTCAACACCCCCCTCACGTGTGACGGGAAGACAAGTCAACACGTGTAGAGTCAGAGACCTATATGTGCCTATACGTGGACTCCGAGGGGGCAACAACAATTTTAGGATAAATTGCGAAATTTGGGACTCGAACTCGAGACCCTAGGCTCTGATACCATGTTAAGCTTCATGCACTAGCCAACGCAACCAAAAGTCCGAACTGATGGAAAGGGCTAGACAATCTACTTATACACTTCAACACCCCCCCCCACCCTCATGTGTGACGGTAAGACATGAAGACAAGTCAACACGTGTAGAGTCAGAGGTAGCCTCAACAGGCCTATACGTGCCTATTCGTGGACTCCGAGGGGGCAACAAAATTTTTAGGATAAACTGCGAAAGCCAATACTCGAACTCGAGACTACCATGTTAAGCTTCATGCACTAGCCAACGCAACCAAAAGTCCGAACTGATGGAAAGGGCTAGACAATCTACTTATACACTTCAACAGATATCACCCTGTACCTAGTTTATCTAGGTAGTGTGGCCATGGAATTATGGCTTTTGCCCGGTTTTTCTTTTATGAGTGAACTACATAAGGTTCCCCTTATAAGCTGGATCAATTCTCTTCTACTAATGAAACTGCAGGCAATACCTACCCTCTTGGCGGGATTCGTGAAAACTCATTAATTGACAAATACCTATAGCTCAAAGTGGATTTTTCATGACTAAATAAAACTAATCAATTTTTTTCCTTGCCGATCTTTGGGTTTATGTCCTACTGTTGCTTTATAAACAAATAGGCATTTACCTGTGGTTTCTGAAAAGAAATGCCAAAGTATTGCACCACATTGGCTCCAATAAAGAAATCATAGTGACTAGTATATTATAGTATATAATAGGAATTCTAGAGTACTAAGTATGTTACACTCCAATTTCAGGTATTTAAGGAGGCTGTATATCTGGATGAGCAATATCCTGAGATGGTTGAACAAGCTGAATTGATCCTTAAGAAGTGCCGTGGGCTTCCTCTTGCAATAGTAACTATAGGTGGGTTCTTGGCAAACCAACCAAAGACAGCTGTGGCGTGGAGGAGATTGAATGAGAATATTAGTGCTGAATTGGAGACAAATCAAGAGCTTGGGACCATATTAGCTGTCCTCACTAAAAGTTATGATGGTTTACCATATGAACTGAAATCTTGTTTCCTGTATCTTCCCATCTTTCCTGAAGACTACAAGGTTAGCCGGCGACGTTTGGTGCGGAGGTGGACTGCGGAGGGTTACTCAAGGGAGGTGCGTGGCAAGTCCGCAGAGGCAATAGCAGACAACTACTTCATGGATCTTATAAGCAGGAGCATGATCTTGCCACACCAACAATCAATTCATAGTAGAAAAGGAATTGACGCCTGCCATGTCCATGATCTCATCCGTGAAATTGGCGTCTCCAAGTCAATTGAAGAAAATCTTGTGTTTAGGCTGGAGGAAGGTTGTAGCCTGAACACCCAGCACACAGTACGTCACCTTGCAATAAGCAGCAATTGGGAGGGAAATCAGAATGATCTCGAGAGCATAGTAGATATGTCTCGCGTACGATCAATAACAGTTTTTGGAAAGTGGAAATCATTTTACATTTCCGATAAGATAAGGTTACTACGGGTGCTAGACTTGGAAGGCACCTCAGGTGTATTTGATCATCACCTTAAGGACATTGTGAAGCTTCTTCACCTAAAATACCTTTC
>NW_025900437.1:0-14399 GCF_022539505.1 Lolium rigidum | reverse complement strand
TATGTCACATGGCACCAGGAATATCATATTTATTATTCGCGGATGACAGTCTCTGTTTCTTCAAAGCTGACCCAATAAAGGCAAGCAGAGTGAGGGAGGTTCTACAGATGTACAGTCAAGGAACTGGACAACTAATTAATCCATCCAAATGCTCAATTTACTTTGGACCGGTGTGTGATGATGATATGAAGGTGCAGGTCATGGACACTCTACAGATTGTGGAGCAGCATTTTGAAACAAAGTACCTTGGGCTACCGACACTGGAAGGAAGGATGACAAAAGGGAAATTCCAAAGTATGCAGGGTAAACTAGCAAAGAGATTCATGCAGGTAGAGGAAAATCAAATGGCACAAGGAGGAAGAGAAGTGATGATAAAGGCGGTTGGCCAATCCCTGGCTACCTATGTCATGGGGGTTTACAAATTACCCTTTGGCCTGTGTGAGGACGTGGGCATAGCCCAGTGGTTGGGGTTGCAGTGGCGCACCCCAACGACCAGAGTTCGAATCCTGTCAGGAGCGAATTTCTGGAATTCTCACGCCGAGGTCCCGCTTCTACTATATCAAAAAGTGTCTAGTTCCTCCTAGACACGGTTTCATTTTTTAAAAAATAGACGACGTGGGCTTAGCCCAGTGGTTAGGGTCGCTGTGGCGCACCCTAACGACCAGAGTTCGATTCCTGTCAGGGACGAATTCTGGAATTGTCACGCTGATATGTCTCCGACGTATCGATAATTTCTTATGTTCCATGCCACATTATTGGTGATATCTACATGTTTTATGCATACTTTATGTCATATTTATGCGTTTTCCGGAACTAACCTATTGACGAGATGCCGAAGTGCCAGTTCCTGTTTTCTGCTGTTTTTGGTTCCAGAAATCCTAGTAAGGAAATATTCTCGGAATCGGACGAAATCAACGCCCAGCATCCTATTTTTCCCGGAAGGTTCCAGAGCATCGAAGAAGTACCGGAGAGGAGCCCTGGGGGCCCCACACGCCACCCTGGCGCGGCCAGAGGGGGGGCCGCGCCCCCCTAGTGTGTGGGCCCACCAGGCCCCTCCGAGGCTGCCCTTCCGCCTACTTAAGGTCTCCGTCGCGAAAACCCTAACACGTTCGACGAAACCAGAGAAAACCTTCCAGAGCCGCCGCCATCGCGAAGCCAAGATCTGGGGGACAGGAGTCTCTGTTCCGGCACGCCGCCGGGACGGGAAGTGCCCCCGGAAGGCTCCTCCATCGACACCACCGCCATCTTCATCAACGGCTGCTGTCTCCCATGAGGAGGGAGTAGTTCTCCATCGAGGCTAAGGGCTGTACCGGTAGCTATGTGGTTAATCTCTCTCCTATGTACTTCAATACAATAATCTCATGAGCTGCCTTACATGATTGAGATTCATATGATGATGCTTGTAATCTAGATGTCATTATGCTAGTCAAGTGGGTTTTACTTATGTGATCTCCGGAGACTCCTTGTCCCACGTGTGTAAAGGTGACAGGTGTGTGCACCGTGTGGGTCTCTTAGGCTATATTTCACAGAATACTTATTCACCGTTATGAATGGCATAGTGAAGTGCTTATTTATATCCCTTTATGATTGCAATGTGTTTTGTATCACAATTTATCCGTGTGCTACTCTAGTGATGTTATTAAAGTAGTTTATTCCTCCCGCACGGTGTAATGGTGACGGTGTGTGCATCGTGTAGTACTTGGCGTAGGCTATGATTGTGATCTCTTGTAGATTATGAAGTTAACTATTGCTATGATGGTATTGATGTGATCTATGCCTCCTTTCGTAGTGTGAAGGTGACGAGTGTGCATGCTATGTTAGTACTTGGTTTGGTTATGTTGATCCTGTCAGTGCACTCTAAGGTTATTTAAATATGAACATCGAATATTGTGGAGCTTGTTAACTCCGGCATTGAGGGTTCGTGTAATCCTACACGGTTAGTGGTGTTCATCATCCAACAAGAGAGTGTAGAGTCTAGCATCTATTTATTTATTCTGTTATGTGATCAATGTTGAGAGTGTCCACTAGTGAAAGTATGATCCCTAGGCCTTGTTCCTAAATATCGCTACCGCTGCTTGTTTCTTGTTTTATCGCATCTCGTACTTCCTGCAATATTACCACCATCAACCACACGCCGGCCAAGCACTTTTACCGGCGCCGTTACTACTGCTTATACTTAATCATACCACTTGTATTTCACTATCTCTTCGCCGAACTAGTGCACCTATTAGGTGTGTTGGGGACACAAGAGACTTCTTGCTTTGTGGTTGCAGGGGTTGCATGAGAGGGATATCTTTGACCTCTTCTTCCCCGAGTTCGATAAACCTTGGGTGATCCACTTAAGGGAAACTTGCTGCTGTTCTACAAACCTCTGCTCTTGGAGGCCCAACACTGTCTACAAGAATAGAAGCACCCGTAGACATCAATCACTTTTCTGGCGCCGTTGCCGGGGAGGAAAGGTAAATGGCACTCATACTCCGGTCCCAGGTAAAGTACTTTTCTGTTGCCGTTGTGTGTGTGCTCAAAGCTATTTCCTTTAGATCCTGCAATTGCATCTTTTTGTTTCTTGTTTACACTAGTTTGGCATAATGGACAACAATGAGCTTCTTATTCTATTTCCTGATTTAAGACATGGATGTTTTGATGCGAAAATTAAAAAACCCATGGAACATATTAGTATGAACACTTTGATACTATTGTTGCTAACGATATAGAAAGTTCTAAGCTTGGGGAAGCTGGTTCTGATGAGTATGATCTTTTTAGTCCCCCAAGCATTGAGGAGAAAATTTACTTTGATGATACTTTAACTCCTATTTATGATGATTATAATGATAGTAGTCTTTTAGTACCGCCTGTTATGGAGGATAAATTTGATTATGATTACAATATGCCTCCTATATTTGATGATGAAAAAATAATAATGATAGCTACTTTGTTGAATTTGCTCCTACTACAATTAATAAGAATAACTATGCTTATGTTGGGAGTAGTAATAATTTTATGCATGAGACTCATGATAAGAATGCTTTATGTGATAGTTATATTGTTGAGTTTGCTCATGATGCTACTGAAAGTTATTATGAGAGAGGAAAATATGGTTGTAGAAATTTTCATGTTACTAAAACACCTCTCTGTATGCTGAAATTTTTGAAGTTACACTTGTTTTATCTTTCTATGCTTGTTGCATCATGCTTCATGAATTTGTTTATTTACAAGATTACTTTTCATAGGAAGCATGTTAGGCTTAAATGTGTTTTGAATTTGCCTCTTGATGCTCTCTTTTGCTTCAAATACTATCTCTTGCGAGTGCATCATTAAAACTGCTGAGCCCATCTTAATGGCTATAAAGAAAGAACTTCTTGGGAGATAACCCATGTGTTTATTTTACTACAGTAATTTTGTTTTTTATTTTGAGTCTTGGAAGTTGTTACTACTGTAGCAACCTCTCCTTATCTTAGTTTTATTGCATTGTTGTGCCAAGTAAAGTCTTTGATAGTAAGGTTCATACTAAATTTGGATTACTGCACAGAAACAGATTTCTTGCTGTCACTAATCTGGGCCTAATTCTCTGTAGGTAACTCAGAAAATTATGCCAATTTACGTGAGTGATCCTCAGATATGTACGCAACTTTCATTAAATTTGAGCATTTTTATTTGAGCAAGTCTGGTGCCACAATAAAATTCGTCTTTACTGGATCTGTTCTGTTTTGACAGATTCTGCCTTTTATTTCGCATTGCTTCTTTTGCTATGTTGGATGGATTTCTTTGTTCCATTAACTTCCAGTAGCTTTGGGCAATGTCAGAAGTGTTAAGAATGATTGTGTCACCTCTGAACATGTGAATTTTGATTATGCACTAACCCTCTAATGAGTTGTTTTGAGTTTGGTGTGGAGGAAGTTTTCAAGGGTCAAGAGAGGAGGATGATATACTATGATCAAGGAGAGTGAAAGCTCTAAGCTTGGGGATGCCCCGGTGGTTCACCCCTGCATATTTCAAGAAGACTCAAGCGTCTAAGCTTGGGGATGCCCAAGGCATCCCCTTCTTCATCGACAACATTATCAGGTTCCTCCCCTGAAACTATATTTTTATTTGGTCACATCTTATGTACTTTACTTGGAGCGTCTGTGTGCTTTTGTTTGTGTTTTTGTTTGAATAAATGCTTGTGTGGGAGACAGACACGCTTCGCTGGTTCGTATGAACATATGTGTTCTTAGCTTTTAATTTTCATGGCGAAGGTTGAAACTGCTTCGTTAATTGTTATATGGTTGGAAACGGAAAATGCTACATGTAGTAATTGGTAAAATGTCTTGAATAATGTGATACTTGGCAATTGTTGTGCTCATGTTTAAGCTCTTGCATCATATACTTTGCACCTATTAATGAAGAAATACATAAAGCTTGCTAAAATTTGGTTTGCATAATTGGTCTCTCTAAGGTCTAGATAATTTCTAGTAAAGAGTTTGAACAACAAGGAAGACGGTGTAGAGTCTTATAATGTTTACAATATGTCTTTTATGTGAGTTTTGTCTGCACCGGTTCATCCTTGTGTTTGTTTCAAATAGCCTTGCTAGCCTAAGCCTTGTATCGAGAGGGAATACTTCTCATGCATCCAAAATCCTTGAGCCAACCACTATGCCATTTGTGTCCACCATACCTACCTACTACATGGTATTTCTCCGCCATTTCAAAGTAAATTGCTTGAGTGCTACCTTTAAATAATTCAAAATTTATCACCTCTCGATTTGTGTCAATGTTTTATAGCTCATGAGGAAGTATGTGGTGTTTATCTTTCATTCTTGTTGGGCAACTTTCACCAATGGACTAGTGGCTTCATCCGCTTATCCAATAATTTTGCAAAAAGAGCCGGCAATGGGATTCCCAGTCCCAAATTAATTAACCTAAATAGACACTCCTCCATGGTATGTGATTGTTGGACGGCACCCGAAGGATTCGGTTAGCCATGGCTTGAGAAAGCAAAGGTGGGGAGGAGTGTCATCATAATAAAACTAAAATAAAAAGGCACTCCGATCCTTCATGGTATGAGATTGTTGGCAGGCACCCGAGGATTCGGTTAGCCATGGTTTGTGAAAGAAAGGTTGGAAGGAGTGCCACCCAAAAATAAAAATGATTCATGGGAGCCGCTCTTTGAAGGTTTGTCTGGCAAGGGGGTTAGAGTGCCCACTACCATTCGTTGACAACAAGAAACACCTCTCAAAATTTTACTTTTATGCTCTCTTTATGTTTTCAAAACCAAAGCTCTAGCACAAATATAGCAATCGATGCTTCCCTCGTCGAAGGGCCATTCTTCTACTTTTATGTTGAGTCAGTTCACCCATTTCCTTCTGTCTTAGAAGCAAACACTTGTGTTAACTGTGCATTGATTCTTACATACTTGCATATTGCATTTGTTATATTACTCTATGTTGACAATTATCTATGAGATATACATGTTACAAGTTGAAAGCAACCGCTGAAACTTAATCTTCCTTTATGTTGCTTCAATACCTTTTACTTTGAATTATTGCTTTATGAGTTAACTCTTATGCAAGACTTATTGATGCTTGTCTTGAAGTACTATTCATGAAAAGTCTTTGCTTTATGATTCATTTGTTTACTCATGTCATTACCATAGTTTTGATCGCTGCATTCATTACATATGCTTACAATAGTATGATCAAGGTTATGATGGCATGTCACTCCAGAAATTATCTTTGTTATCGTTTACCTGCTCGGGACGAGCAGAAACTAAGCTTGGGGATGCTGATACGTCTCTGACGTATCGATAATTTCTTATGTTCCATGCCACATTATTGGTGATCTCTACATGTTTTATGCATACTTTATGTCATATTTATGCGTTTTCCGGAACTAACCTATTGACGAGATGCCGAAGTGCCAGTTCCCGTTTTCAGTTTTTGGTTCCAGAAATCCTAGTAAGGAAATATTCTCGGAATCGGACGAAATCAACGCCCATCATCCTATTTTTCCCGGAAGGTTCCAGAGCATCAAAGAAGTACCGGAGAGGAGCCCTAGGGGCCCCACACGCCACCCTGGCGCGGCCAGAGGGGGGGGCACGCCCCCCTAGTGTGTGGGCCCACCAGGCCCGCTCCGAGGCTGCCCTTCTGCCTACTTAAGGTCTCCGTCGCGAAAACCCTAACACGTTCGACGAAACCAGAGAAAACCTTCCAGAGCCGCCGCCATCGCGAAGCCAAGATCCGGGGACAGGAGTCTCCGTTCCGGCACGCCGCCGGGACGGGGAAGTGCCCCTGGAAGGCTCCTCCATCGACACCACCGCCATCTTCATCAACGCTGCTGTCTCCCATGAGGGAGGGAGTAGTTCTCCATCGAGGCTAAGGGCTGTACCGGTAGCTATGTGGTTAATCTCTCTCCTATGTACTTCAATACAATAATCTCATGAGCTGCCTTACATGATTGAGATTTATATGATGATGCTTGTAATCTAGATGTCATTATTCTAGTCAAGTGGGTTTTACTTATGTGATCTCCGGAGACTCCTTGTCCCACGTGTGTAAAGGTGACAGTGTGTGCACCGTGTGGGTCTCTTAGGCTATATTTCACGGAATACTTATTCACCGTTATGAATGGCATAGTGAAGTGCTTATTTATATCCCTTTATGATTGCAATGTGTTTTGTATCACAATTTATCCGTGTGCTACTCTAGTGATGTTATTAAAGTAGTTTATTCCTTCCGCACGGTGTAATGGTGACGAGTGTGTGCATCGTGTAGTACTTGGCGTAGGCTATGATTGTGATCTCTTGTAGATTATGAAGTTAACTATTGCTATGATGGTATTGATGTGATCTATGCCTCCTTTCGTAGTGTGAAGGTGACGAGTGTGCATGCTATGTTAGTACTTGGTTTGGTTATGTTGATCTGTCGTGCACTCTAAGGTTATTTAAATATGAACATCGAATATTGTGGAGCTTGTTAACTCCGGCATTGAGGGTTCGTGTAATCCTACACAGTTAGTGGTGTTCATCATCCAACAAGAGAGTGTAGAGTCTAGCATCTATTTATTTATTATGTTATGTGATCAATGTTGAGAGTGTCCACTAGTGAAAGTATGATCCCTAGGCCTTGTTCCTAAATACTGCTATCGCTGCTTGTTTCTTGTTTTATCTGCATCTCGTACTTCCTGCAATATTACCACCATCAACCACACGCCGACAAGCACTTTTCCGGCGCCGTTACTACTCGCTTATACTTATTCATACCACCTGTATTTCACTATCTCTTCGCCGAACTAGTGCACCTATTAGGTGTGTTGGGGACACAAGAGACTTCTTGCTTTGTGGTTGCGGGGTTGCATGAGAGGGATATCTTTGACCTCTTCTTCCCTGAGTTCGATAAACCTTGGGTGATCCACTTAAGGGAAACTTGCGGCTGTTCTACAAACCTCTGCTCTTGGAGGCCCAACACTGTCTACAAGAATAGAAGCACCCGTAGACATCACACGCCAAGTCCCGCTTCTACTATATCAATAGTGTTCTAGTACCTCCTAGACATTGTTTCATTTTTTTTTTACCCTTTGGCCTGTGTGATGATATGGAGAAAATCATAAGAAATTTCTGGTGGGGAACAGAAAAAGGTAAACGGAAAATGCATTGGCTAGCATGGGATGTTATGCTGAAACCCAAGAAACAAGGGGGCATGGGGTTTAAAGACATGAGAATGTTTAACCAGGCTCTATTAGCGAGGCAAGCATGGCGTCTAATTCAATTCCCAGATTCCCTGTGTGCCCAAATACTGCGTGTCAAGTACTACCCTAATGGCAACCTCCTAGACACAGTGTTCACAGGCAACAGATCATCTACATGGCACGCCATAGAATATGGGCTGGAACTGTTGAAAAAAGGAGCAATCTGGAGGATCGGTAATGGCGCAAATGTGAGAATCTGGAGGGACCCGTGGATACCACACAACTACCAAGTAACACCAATCTCCCCGAAAGGAAGATGTAGATTGAAATGGGTCTCTGAACTACTCAACACGGATGGCACATGGAACATGCATCTATTGGAGCAGTGGTTCTACCCAATTGATATTGAAAAGATCATCCAGATCAAAACCTCAACAAGGAATGCTGATGACTTTATAGCCTGGAACCCTGACACTAAAGGCATATTTTCAGTAAGAAGTGCCTATAAGCTCGGAATGGAAGAGAGACAGAGGGAAGAAGATAGAGGATCATCAAGCGGGAAGCCCTATGGCGAAAACAGCAAGTGGAAATTAATATGGCATAGTCTAGCCCCACCAAAGGTGAAGACATTTGCATGGAAATTGGCTAGAAATGGCCTGGCAACTAGAGCAAGTATGGTAAGAAGGAAGATGATCAAAGAGGGCTCCTGTCCTATCTGCGGTGCTGAGGAGGAAGATACCTTTCATGCCTTAATTAGTTGCCCTCATGCCCGAAGCCTATGGGGCGCAATGAGGCAATGTTGGGGTCTGCCCGGTGAAAAGGATATAGATAGGGATGGGAAGGACTGGATACTCCCGCTCCTGAAGAATCTGAATGAGAACCAACGGTTGATGGTCCTAATGGTCTTGTGGCGATGTTGGCATGTCCACAATGAACTTACACAGGACAAGAAGGCCCCCCCCCGATTGAAACCTGTAAGAGGTTCTTATGCGGCTATGTGGAAACTTTGTTAGAAAATGTGGAAACTTTGTTGACCTTTAAACAGTTCCCTCAGACAGATGTTGTCAAAGGAAAACAAGTGATAGACATTTCAGGGGAAATGCAGAAACGGGAGAAGAAGAGCAGTTTGCTTCAGACACCGGAGAAATGGAGACCGCCAGAGCCTGGGACAATGAAGCTCAATGTGGACGGAAGTTGGGTCCAAGGTTCTGGACAGGCAGGTGCGGAAGCAATCATGAGAAACCATGTAGGAGAGACCATGTTTTCCGCCTGCAGATCACTAAAGGCTTGTGCATCGGCCTTGGAAGCTGAATTAGAAGCTTGTGATGAAGGCCTGAAGCTGTGGCCTTGAGTTGGTCGACTGAACCCATAATTGTTGAAATGGACTGCTCTACGACCATCGCTATGATTAACACAAAGGAGAAGTATTGGCCTGCCCTAGTGCACCTGGTAGCTAGTATCAAGCATAGTATAGGAGAAAAAGATGTTCTGGTTAAGAAAGTTGATAGAAGCCAAAATGGTGCCAGCCATAGCCTCGTCCATCTTGGAAGAACTTCTGGTAGGACTCAGTTCTGGCTTGGAAGTGTCCCACCTGAAACTCAGGACTGTGTAATCAACGATTGTAACTTTCCTATAAGTTAATAAAATCTATTTTTTCCCGCCAAAAAAAACTATGCAGTACTCTAATTTGATAAATTAAAAGAATTAATTGGGGGCCGGTCCTATTGAGTTCCCAGTGTGCTACAACACCCCGGGTCGTAACAACATTGGTACGTGTCGGTGCACATGATATAACTCACACACAAAGTATAAAGTTGGAAAGGGTGGGGGAAAATGGGTCCATGCATGGAACAAACCAATCTCTGCAGCGTCTCTCCCACCAACCCTGTCAATAAGTCTTTTTTCTGAAATAATTCGTTTTCATGAATTTAAGAACAGGCCGGCAAATTTTATCCAAATTCTTATGGAAATTTACATATTTGAACGGAATGTAATTTCAACGGCGGCCGGCGGGTATATATCCAACTTAGTTGCGTCGCGTTCTTCTCACGGTCGCATGACACATCACCAACCTTATCAGCATGTGAAAATGAAAAACGAAGCGTACCAGGATGGAACTGAGGACCATATCCCTGATTGTTCAGTTCCGTTCCGTTGGGTGCAGCGCATCTTCATCTTGGCCACCACTTCGCCATTAAAACACACACACACGCCACGCGTAGCCTCAAAGTTAAAAGGTCGCTTCTCGCTTGCTTGCTTGCGCAAACAGAAAGCCGCGAGCTAGCTGCCCAACCAAATCGAGACGCGAATACCCACCCGATCCATCCGTCCACCCACACAGCTTAGCTCGATGGCCGCCGCAGCGCCGGACTCCGGCGACCTCATCCTGGTCGAGCCGGCGGGGCCGGGGTCCCAGGTCGCCGTGGTCACCATCAACCGCCCCGACGCGCTCAACGCGCTGACGCGGTCCATGATGATCTCCCTGGCCTCCGCGTTCCGGCGCCTGGACGCCGACGACGGCGTGGCCGCGGTGGTGCTCGCGGGGCGAGGACGCGCCTTCTGCTCCGGGGCCGACCTGCAGGCGGCGGAGGAGATCTTCAAGGGCGACGTCAACGACCCCGCCGCCGACACCGTCAAGCAGATGGAGCTCTGCCGCAAGCCCATCGTCGGCGCCATCGCCGGGTTCGCCGTCACCGCTGGGTTCGAGATCGCACTCGCCTGCGACATCATCGTCGCTGGGCGCTCCGCCAAGTTCCTCGACACACACGCCAAGTGAGCTCTCTCCGAACACGCTTCTGTCTCTCTTGTTCTGCGCGGCAGTAGGAGTAGCACACTGCGACACGACTACACAAGTATTGATTTATTCTCGCGGACAACAATCAAATCTGGCTGGTCTTGCGAGCAAGAATACAATCAAACAGAGTAGGATGTTACACGTATTCTGCTTAATTATTTCCCAGTACTACGGTACTAGTATGATTCGTGTATGGTCTACCTCACTCGCATTTAATACCATGTACTAGTATGATTCGTGTGTGCTAGTGTGTGATGTACCCGAACACCTTAGCTTTCAGGTTGGGCCTTCCGTGCTCCTTTTGCTTGGAACGTACGGAATAAGGCAATCTTGGAATGTTCAAATTCAAACATAAGATTAGCTGCAAATAATTTGTAGTCCTGCAAGGCTGTAATTCGGTCGGACACACTGAAATCCTCCATATGTGCACTGTCCTACAACATAGAAATCCTGCTTGGATTCATGCCATTTGCCTTCTAATTTGTGCACTTTGGTCAATCTGATGCAGGTTTGGGATATTCCCTTCCTGGGGTCTTTCACAGAAGCTCTCTCGTCTCATTGGGCCAAATAGAGCACGGGAAGTGTCGCTAGCTTGCATGCCTATCACTGCTGAACTGGGGGAGAAGTGGGGACTTGTGAACCACATTGTGGATGATAGTCAGGTACTGACGAAGGCCATAGAGGTTGCCGAGGCCATTACGAGGAACAACCGCAACTTGGTGGTGCTATACAAATCAGTTATAAATGATGGGCTTCAGCTGGACATGGAACACGCCCGAGTTCTTGAAAAGGTCCGGACTTATACATTGATGGAGCATAATACTTATATGCAGTTTCATGTTACTTGTTTACAATTAACACTATTTGTTTACTTTCTATATGGTTCTTAAAATATTTAACTTTGACTGGTTGTTGTGCAAAATTTTAACCACGACATGTTAGTGGATAACTGGGCAGAATTAGAATAGTTTGGTGCACTAGAAGTATGACGTATGATATCTTTAACACAGTTTGCAGTCTTGAATTCTTGTTCCGTGTTAACAGGCAAGCATTCTTGCTCAATATTGTCTATTGCACTGGTTTTGATCCTCTGCCCGATATGGTTTATTTTAGTAGACCTTGTTGGCACTGGAAACATAAAAGTAAAAGTACAGTGACGCAGCCTTCTATATTCAGGGAATGCGCCCTTCTTGTCGTTATTTCGGAACAAAAATCTTGTATTACAAGTTTCTTCCACCAACAACTAAGGTAGTTTGTAAGCTGGTAGGGCAGAGATGGCAAACTTTAAGGTTAACCAACTTCCCACAGTATTAAATTCATAGAGAATTAGAGGACAGTTGAATTCGTTTGTCAGTCAATAGCATCAAGGATAGGGAGATAGACATTATTTGGGACCTTTCGTTACAAAGAGGCAGTCTTAGATAAGTTTGAGGAGGCAGTGGGGCATCCCAAAATGGAAGAGATAGAATCACTCCCTACTCTCTCGTCATATTAGTGGGCAATCCAATTGTAGCTGTAAATGCTCCAGTTACCTCTTTAAGAATCCTACATTTTTTTACTTCAATAGAAAACTAACAGAGTTAGGATGATTTGTTACATCGCCTGTAGTTTTATCTCTATTCAGTTATAACAGTCCGGTTGTACTTGTCCGTATTGGGCACAAAGTTGGATTTAGGGATCCCATTACCTTTCAAGAGGTAAGACCGCTTAGTGAGTCATGCAATGTTTCACTTATTTTTACAAAGTCAAGTTGAATTTTCACAGTAAAATATATGACGAGTCTAAGGTTCATTCATTTGTTGTGACCTGTTTTTTCCCTTATCCTCGTATTTACAAATACGGTATTGACACAAGTTATTAATATAATATATATTCCAAGTATGAAGTATAGTATTAGCTCGTATGCTTAATACACCATACGAAAGATGTCAGTGCCTATCGTAGGAGGTAAATTGGTCACCATGTTCAGTCTAGTCTTTGTATTTTAAAGACTGGACAGTCAATAGATTGGGGCTGTCTTAAAATTTTCCTTAAGAATTCCAGTTACAGTGTTAAACTCGTTTTCAGATTTTAAGCAAGTTTTGTAGCTGATTATTGGTTATGATCCTTGAAGTTGTACTGGTCCTTATTTGGACTGGAAACAGAAAGAAGAATCGAATTTGCTTTTATTGCTGTTGCTATACTCAGTGAAGGCGCCCATCTTATTGTAGCATTGCCATGGTTTCAGGAAAGAGCTGTCAAATATTACAATGGCATGACAAAGGAACAATTCGCAAATATGCAGAAGTTTATACGAGGACGGAGTTCTAAAGCACCATCTAAGCTGTAGATGCGGTGCTCTGTAAGTACTTCTACTGAAAGAGTGTCCACGTCCAGTAACCTGAAGAAAGATAAGCCCTGTCAATATGAGAATAAGCATACATAGTAGGTACTTATTACTGAAAGAAGATCCACGTTCTTTTGCGTTTGAAATTTTCGGTCTCCACATTGCTTCACATTTAATAAAGAGCATGAACATGTGTTGCAATCAACTTGAAAAAGGTACGTGTGTTGCAATTAACACGTGTTTGGAGTCAAGTTTCAATAACTTTTCTTGTACTATGCGTCTATATGGTGGTTGGCATTTGCGGATGATTCCATGTAGCCTGTTGTTCCGCCTGGTTTACAAAAGTACGAGATCTACTTGGACACATGCTAACATGATGGTGATCTACTTCTAATGAGCTTCCACGGGAAGACTTTGATCTTGGGAGGTACTCTCGTGCGCCAGACGTCCTTGAAGTTATCCACCGATGGGCCCTGTGAGTGGCTAAGGTATATCAACCTAGTAGAGCACACGCCCGAGGCTTCCAATGCCCAAGAAAGCCCATCCTCTTAAATGTCCGGTGGTAAGGCCTGGATATCTCGAGACATGTTCTCCCATTGTACTGTAATGAACGGTTCAGCGCAACAGCTGAAAGATAGTGGAAAACGTATTCGAAGGGGGGAGCTTCCCGACCACAAGTCCAGCCACAAAAGGTCTGCTTCACATTGCAGACCTTATGTTTGGCCCCAAATTTTAAGTACCACTTCAGCTTCTGGATGGTGTTCCAGAATTGGGAGCCTCACGTCGAAACCACCTTAGAGAAGAGGTCCCTATACCCGAAGTACTTCACATAGATTAGGTCAGCCCACAATCCATGTGCGCTTTGATATAGCTTCCAAATCCATTTAAGCATCAACGCTATGTTCATGAATCTAGTATTGAGGATCCCAGACCCTAAACCCTTGGGGTTTACACACGGTTGGTCAATCAACCATGTGATATTTTCATCTGTTTCCAACTCCTTCCCAAGAAGTGGGAGCGCAGCGTGTCCATGCCTTTGTGAGTTGCCTCGTGTAGGAGATAAACACTCAATGTGAACATAGGTAGGTTGGACAAGCACAATTTGTGAGCTCGAGTTTCCCAGCTGAGGCTAAGAAGAGCCATTCCTAATGGTCAACCCTATGACCCACTTTCTCCGATAGGAAATCCGAGTCCAACACTCGAAGAGGTCGATCACTCACATGGAGGCCAAGATATTTCATAGAGAGCTTTCCTAGTTTGCAGTTAAGAATGTTCGAAATCCTGCGAGCCTCCCTCTATATGACGGCTGTCACAATGGCTTCGCTTTTGTTGAAGTTGATTTTGAGCCCTGACATATTCTTGAAGCATAGCAGCAATAGCTTGAGATTTGTGATCCCCATATCCCCAAGCTCCACCAGCACCATCATGTCATCCGCATATTGCAGATGAGTCACTCCTACCACCCTCCGAATGAGGTGAGGTACTGTTATCACCAGATTTTGGCTAAATCAGGAGGTGGGCCGCGATCAAGATGGGCTTGGAAGATTACATATGGAAGAACTATGAAGCGGCCTTGCACGGAGAATTTGGGCTAGTTAGCCCGTGTATCTTAATATA
>NW_025900436.1:0-17051 GCF_022539505.1 Lolium rigidum | reverse complement strand
GCATTGATTCTTACATATTTGCATATTGCATTTGTTATATTGCTTTGCATTGACAATTATCCATGAGATATACATGTTACAAGTTGAAAGCAACCGCTGAAACTTAATCTTCTTTTGTGTTGCTTCAATGCTTTTACTTTGAATTATTGCTTTATGAGTTAACTCTTATGCAAGACTTATTGATGCTTGTCTTGAAGTGCTATTCATGAAAAGTCTTTGCTATATGATTCAGTTGTTTACTCATGTCATATACATTGTTTTGATCGCTGCATTCACTACATATGCTGTACAAATAGTATGATCAAGGTTATGATGGCATGTCACTCCATAAATTATCTTTGTTATCGTTTTACCTGCTCGGGACGAGCAGAACTAAGCTTGGGGATGCTGATACGTCTCCAACGTATCGATAATTTCTTGTGTTCCATGCCACATTATTGATGTTATCTACATGTTTTATGCACACTTTATGTCATATTCGTGCATTTTCCGGAACTAACCTATTAACAAGATGCCGAAGTGCCGCTCTCGTTTCTCGCTGTTTTTGGTTTCAGTAAATCCTAGTAACGAAATATTCTCGAATCGGACGAAATCAACGCCAAAGATCTTAGAATCCCCGGAAGCATCCGGAACACACGAGAGGGACCGGAGGGGGCACGAGCCCACCACACCATACCCCGGCGCGGCCTAGGGGTGGCCCGCGCCCCTAGGGTTTGGCCAGCCCTTCGACCCCCGGCGCCGCCTCTTCGCCTATAAGAAGCCCCCGGATCGGAAAACCCGAGACCAATTGACGAAACCCACGTAAACCCGCCGAAGCCGCCGCCATCGCGAAGCCAAGATCCGGGGACAGGATCTCCGTTCCGCACCTCGCCGGAGCGGGGAAGTGCCCCCGAAGGCTTCTCCATCGACACCGCTGCCATCTCCACCGCCATCTCCATCACCGCTGCTGCTCCCATGAGGAGGGAGTAGTTCTCCATCGAGGCTCGGGGTCTGTACCGGTAGCTATGTGGTTCATCTCTCTCCTATGTGTGTCAATACAATAATCTCATGAGCTGCCTTACATGATTGAGATTCATATGATGATGCTTGTAATCTAGATGTCATTATGCTAGTCAAGTGGGTTTTACTTATGTGATCTCCGTAGACTCCTCGTCCCACGTGTGTAAAGGTGACAGTGTGTGCACCGTGTGGGTCTCTTAGGCTAGATTTCATAGAATACTTACTCATTGAATGGCATAGTGAGGTGCTTATTTATATCTCTTTAAGATTGCAGCATGTTGTATCACAATTTATCCATGTGCTACTCTAGTGATTTGTTATTAAAGTAGTTTATTCCTCCCGCATGTGTGCAAAGGTGACGATACGTGCACCGTGTTAGTACTTGGTTTATGCTATGATCATGATCTCTTGTAGATTATGGAGTTAACTATTGCTATGATAATATTGATGTGATCTATTCCTCCTACATATGCATGAAGGTGACAGGGTGCATGCTATGCTAGTACTTGGTTTAGTAGCGTTGATCTATCTTACACTAAAGGTTACTTAAACATGAGCATTATTGTGGAGCTTGTTAACTCCAGGCATTGAGGGTTCGTGTAATCCTACGCAATGTGTTCATCATCCAACAAAAGTGTAGAGTATGCATTTATCTCGTTTCGTTATGTGATCAATGTTGAGAGTGTCCACTAGTGAAAGTGTAATCCCTAGGCCTTGTTCCTAAATACCGCCGAGTTACTACCGCTTGTTTACTACTCGCTGCGTTACTACTACCATGCGTTACTACGCTTGTTTACTCGTTTTACTCGCGTTACTACTCGCCGCAATACCACCACCATCAACTACACGCCAAGCACTTTTTCGGCACCGTTGCTACTCGCTCATACTTATTTATACCACCCGTATTTCACTATCTCTTCGCCGAACTAGTGCACCTATTAGGTGTGTTGGGGACACAAGAGACTTCTTGCTTTGTGGTTGCGGTGGTTGCATGAGAGGGATATCTTTGACCTCTTCCTCCCTGAGTTCGATAAACCTTGGGTATCCACTTAAGGGAAACTTGCTGCTGTTCTACAAACCTCTGCTCTTGGAGGCCCAACACTGTCTACAGGAAAGGAGGGGGAACGTAGACATCAGTAGCCCACACGGTAACACAATCCGAATGAGTACATCTTAATCAAGTGATAAAATAAACCATAGGCATTAAAATTGACAAAGTACGACCTGAAGGACCAATATTTATTCTTCTGATTCCATCCACTACAGGCTTGTTCATCTGGACTGAAACTCCCCTTCATGCTTTGCAATAACCTGAAAGTAGAAAATAGTACTCCGTATTACACTCCACAGCTAGTCTCCAACATACAACAAGTTCTACTCAGTGTCATCAAGCACCACAAAGCACAATTCTATATAACTCCATGAATTCCAAAGTAGGAAGATAAGAGCTTGCATACCAATCTGAATATAGAACATCTAGAGCTCATATAGCGTTGCTTGCAATACAGAATAAAATTAATCACTAAGGACCAGCAAAAGTATTCACCGTGTCATTTAAAAGATGATCATCAAATGAACTCGGAGATAGTATGAGCATTGAAGCAGAATGTCATGTATACTGTGAATAGTGTATAGAAAATTGAACACACATAAGAAGATGTGGATGAAAAGTAGATCTGCATATGAATGCCACACAAATTAAGTTCCCATCTTTCTCTTGAGGCTCATAACCTGGAGCCAAGCAAAGTATCAGACTCACAGACTCGCTTGTTGAACTTCGGTGTTGATACTGGATCCCAAGAAGGTGGGAGTTCTCCAATGAATGAATTTCTGGGAGAGAAAGCCGCCAGAATGTTCCACTTTCACAGACTACAAAAACAAGAGGTAGCCCAAGCTATTGAAGATACAGTTCAGAACAACCTTGCGTCCAAGGAAATACCTGAATACAGCACATGATAGAAGGAATATTTGTCTGTCCCGATTTGATGTGCAAATTTGGGATTCGAGTCTATCAAATTTTTGAAAAGATTGGGGGATAGTGAAGTTATGAAATACTTGCAAGAAAGAAGGTGCAATTGTAAAAATTTTGACTAATAAAAATAACTCACGGTCTCATCTTTCCAACCACATTTACCAGAGGCTAATGCATCTTCACGATATGGAATACTTGTTAATTTTCTTTGCTCATGTGGTTTCTTGATCTCGGAAATGATATTATCATGGTGTAGGAGAGCTATTGGTAGATATACATGAACGACTTACAATCTGACATGATCGAGGATGCATATGGTAACTTATATCGAAGGATAGGTTGCCGTGCAAACAAAAACTTTGAGATGTGTTGTAGTGGAGCAGATCAGTGAATGTACCTGTATCCAAGGCGGCAAGGCCGATGGACTGGTGTCCGCAACGGGAAGAAGACGCAGATGTCGAGTCGCTCAGACTTCCTCTATGCGGATGATATGGATGCGGCTCTGATGCTGCCTGTCATAATGGCCCCCTCATGATTGTATTGTTGGGAGGTTCACCGACGTCTTCAGTGGCAGAGCACACACGAGTATCAGTACCATCTCCCCCCAAGGCATCATCTCAAACCCACCAACCTCATTAGTACATCAGCAACACGCAAAAGAAGCAGCGGCTCCCCTGCTCTTTCTGTCTCTCTGTCTTAAACAACAAGCTATCGTAGCAGCGTTCATATCCAATTACTCTCTCTCTCTCCCTCTCCCTCTCCCTCTCTCTCTCTTTCTCAAACCAAAAAAAACCTAGATCACTTGCGGCATGCAATGGATAAGAAGCAGCAGCTCCCCGGCAGCTGGACTTGAGGTAAGCCACCGAAGGAGCTCGGGGAGAACGCCAACAGAAGCAGCGTTCATATCCAATTACTCTCTCTCTCTCTCTCTCCCTCTCTCTCTTTCTCAAACTAAAAAAACCTAAATCACTGCGGCATGCAATGGATAAGGAGCAGCAGCTCCCCGGAGGCTGGACTTGAGGTAAGCCACAGAAGGAGCTCGGGGAGGACACCGGCAACAACACCTCCATCAGGCGACCACCAGGCACCGGCATGAGCTCGGGGAGGACCCCAGCAACAACACCTCCATCAGGGGACCAGGCACCAACATGAACTCGGGGAGGCCTATGCTTCAGATCGGATGCCTATGCTCGAACATAATAGTGTATCATGAAGCCAAAAATGCACTATCCATTTTTTTGATATCTAATAATTTTCTTGATTGAAAATGTGCATTGCACAGTTGTAATGATGCTAATTATGCTAAATTTACGTCATAGTGCAGCCAGGTTCAAATAATCACAAAATAAAATCAAGTGAATGTATGTACTTTGCTCATTCTACCTTTTATGAGTATATCCATAACATGGCAGCAGAGATACTTTGAGCTCCAAATAGAAGAAAGTATGGCCATGAAATACCTATGGAGAATCAACTCGTTGTTAGGGAACTTGCTGATGATGTTTAGTACTGCACGAACATGTTCCTGTAGCGGATCATAGATAAATTGTCAATTTATCAGCAAAGTAGATTCCATAAGAAAAGGCCAAAATACAATCTCTATTCCCCAAAAGTACTCAAATTTTGAGAAGTGTTATGACATTTTTCTTTCATATGAGAGAGACCATTGTAATAAGTTAATACCATACATAACAAAATGTAACCCCCCTCGCGTGCTTTAAATTGGCTTCCCTAGACACATATAAAACATTATCATTGTTTAAACTTTCCATTGCACCAAGAATACAAAATGTTCGCAGAAGAGAACTCTTCATAAAATCTCTGCAAGCATTGCAGAGGATGACGGTATGTAATAAATTAAGTAGAAATGAGCACTGAATTATGGCATGAATTTATTCAGGTGTAGTTTGTGGTTTCATCAATACAGCCTAACACTGTGGCAGATCATACACACTGAATCAATAATGGAACGAGTCAGACAGTTGTATTAGCAAAGAGCACTCAATAGCACTATCTTGGTCTGATGCATGGCAGCGAAATAAGAATTTATACCTCTGATTGAAGTGAAAAACATCCGCACCTATCTCTGGTTGTCTGGACACCTATCTTGGTCTTCTTGCAAAACTTATGTCCCTGGTGGCTGAGACCCTCTCGTGTCATCCCTCATACCAAACTCGCCAAACTACTTGCCCCTAGTAACAGTAACTTGAAATTTCTGCAGCAATTAGTAACTGTTAACCTGGCTGACCTCACATCTCGTCCAATAACCGAAATTCAGAGTACAAAACATTCTTCAATTCGTCTGCATCTAGTGACCTAAAATCAGAACATGGTAAATTAACCCACAGATTAGAGAGAGGGGTAGAGAGGAGGAGGAGGGGAGGGTCAGATCTCGGCCTCCATGACCAGATCGCCTCTGTACTGCTGCTCTTTCTCGCAGTTTGTGGAGGGCTTCGGGCCTCCATGGCCCCGAGACGTAGAAAGTCGAGGGAGGAGGCGGTGAGAGCCGGATCTGCGTGGTGGTGATGGTGACGTCCGGATCCGGTGGCCGGCGTGAGGAGGCGATGGGGGGGAGGCGGCTGGATGCGGGAGGAGAGAGGAGAGGAGGAGGGTGGGGTGCGGGAGGAAAATGGATGGGACCAAAAATCAGCTTGACTTTCTCTTTTTTGGTTGGACGAAGGATGACCAAATAGAAGGAAAGGGACGACCAAACGGACGACCAAACGTATCGTGGGTGGATGGCAGAATAAGGAACCACTTTAGTCTTTTTAAGTAGTAGAGATAGAGGATGACATGCGGGTCCCATGAGCCAGCAGATTCCTCAACGTTTCAAACGTGGCATGAGATCGAAAGAAAAAGGCAAGTGACCAAATATCAGGAGCCAAAAATAATCCAAGAAAAGAAACTTTATTGTACATAGAGGATGACATGCGGGTCCTATTTTGCAGCAGCGGTCTCAACGTTTCCAAGGCGGCACAGGACCAAAAGAAAAATGATGTAGCCAGAAATCAGGGGGTGAAAAAAATCCAAGAAAATAAAGATTTCAATTGGCCTGGATCTGGACATCTGGGCCTTCGAACTATCCTTCTGGGCCTTTTGACTCGTACAATTTCAGCCCACTCCAGAACATGAAAGTTCGGATTTTTCTCAAAAAAAAAAAAAAACAGGAAAGTCCTATGTTTCGCCAAAACAAAAAACAAGGAGATTCAAGATATAAGTTGTAAAAATAAAGATTTAATTTATCCGTTTGCAATAGCTCAGAGCGAAATACACTGTTTATTGTCTGCAAAATAATCAAGATATCACATGTTTCTTGTACGGGGAGGTCGACATCGGGGACCCATGAGCCAGCGAGCGTCGTCAACGTTTCAAAGGCAAGGGGTCGAAAATAAAAAAAAATCGGTTGGTAAAAAATCCAAGAAAAGAAAACATTTATCGTTACGAGAGGATGACATGCGGGACCGATGAGGCAGCAGGCATCCTCAACGTTTCCAAGGCGGCAGGGGATCAAAAGAAAAAAAGGAAATAGCCGTAGAATTAATTAGGGGTAAAAAATAAATCCACCAAAGGAAACTTTTATTGTTCATAGAGGATGACATGTGGGACCGACCTCGCCAACGAGCGTCCTCATCGTTTCAAAGGGGCAGGGGATCGAAATAAAAAGGCAAATAGCCGGAAATTAGGGGTCAAAAATAACTCCAAGAAAGGAAACTTTTATTGTTCGTAGAGGATGCCATGCGAGACCCATGAGCCAGCAGACTTACTCAACGTTTCAAAGGCGGCATGAGATCGAAAGAAAAAGGCAAGTGACCAAATATCAAGAGCCAAAAATAATCCAAGATTTATTGTACATAGAGGATGACATGTGGGTCCCATTTTGCAGCAGCGGTCTCAATGTTTGAAATGCGGCTTGAGATCAAAAGAAAAAGAAAGTAGCTAGTAATTAGGGGGTCAAAAAAATCCAAGAAAAGAAAGTTGATGGACATAGAGGATGACATGCGGGTCCCTTGAGCCAGCGCAGCTTACTCAACGTTTCAAAGGGGCGCAGAGGGGATCGAAAGAAAAAGGCAGGCCAAAATTCGGGGGGTAAAAAAAATCCAACAAAGGAAAGTTTTATAGCACATAGAGGATGACATGCGGGTCCCATGAGCCAAGCAGGGTTCCTCAACGTTTCAAACGTGGCATGAGATCGAAAGAAAAAGGCAAGTGACCAAATATCGGGAGCCAAAAATAATTCAAGAAAAGAAACATGATTTACATAGAGGATGACATGCGGGTCCCATTTAGCAGACAGCGGTATCACCGTTTGAGAGGCAGCAGGGGATCGAAAGAAAAAGGCAAGTGACCAAATATGAGGTGTCAAAAAAACTCCAAGAAAAGAAAGTTTTATAGTACATAGAGGATGACATGCGGGTCCCATTTAGCAGCAGCGGTATCACCGTTTGAGAGGCGGCAGGGGATCGAAAGAAAAAGGCAAGTGACCAAATTTGAGGTGCCAAAAAAAACTCCAAGAAAAGAAAGTTTTATAGTACATAGAGGATGACATGCGGGTCCCATTTAGCAACAGCGGTATCACCGTTTGAGAGGCGGCAGGGGATCGAAAGAAAAAGGCAAGTGACCAAATATGAGGTGCCAAAAATAATTCAAGAAAAGAAAGTTTTATAGTGCATAGAGGATGACATGCGGGTCCCATTTAGCAGCAGCGGTATCACCGTTTGAGAGGCGGCAGGGGATCGAAAGAAAAAGGCAAGTGACCAAATTTGAGGTGCCAAAAATAATTCAAGAAAAGAAAGTTTTATAGTGCATAGAGGATGACATGCGGGTCCCAGTTAGCGAGCAGCGGTATCACCGTTTGAGAGGCGGCAGGGGATCGAAAGAAAAAGGCAAGTGACCAAATTTGAGGTGCCAAAAAAATCCAAGAAAAGAAAGTTTTATAGTACATAGAGGATGACATGCGGGTCCCATTTAGCAAGCAGCGGTATCACCGTTTGAGAGGCGGCAGGGGATCGAAAGAAAAAGGCAAGTGACCAAATTTGAGGTGCCAAAAAACTCCAAGAAAAGAAAGTTGATTGCACATAGAGGATGACATGCGGGTCCCATTTAGCAAAGACATGGTCTCAACGTTTCCAAGGCGGCAAGGGATCAAAAGAAAAAGGAAGTAGCCGTAAATCGGGGGTCAAAAAAAATCCAAGAATAGAAAGAATTTTGGTTCATAGAGGATGACATGCGGGACCCATGATCCCGCATCGTAAACGGCTCGATCGGAGAACGTTGAACGAGATGGCGCGATCGAGAAAAAAACAATGCCGGAGAGGCCGCCATCCGGGCCCTACATCCCTCGGCGGTGCGGATTTGCGTTGACTCGGCCGGCGAACCCGAGAATTCGCGATGCACCACGTCCCGGGCCACCATACGCGACGTTTTGGCCGCTTTCGTCGGCTAGGTGGCCTCAAAAACGAGAAAAAAAAAAGTTTTGACATGCACCACGGAGGGACCAAAATCGTCGGCCATGGTACACCAGCAACCACGGCGCGACTTCAACTTCGTCGGCCATGGCAACTTTTCTTGTAGTGATAACACACGCAACTATGTAGCTCTTTTTGCTTGTTTTCAACTTTTTTTTTTTGATATTAGGACTCAACTCCTTGATAACACGGCCAACAAGATATGCAAAGCACCAAAACCCTAATGAGCAGCCTGTCGAGCCGTAAAACTAGTCTCTTCTGGGGAAGTTCCTAGTCACTTATATCGATAGGCTGTGTCTATGGTTGGGAACAAGCACACTATACGCTATGTGGACTCGGAGTAACAAAACTCGACACTAAAAGATAAAACTAGATGATGTAGAGACACAAACCCTAATAAGTCTACTAGACGAAAGATAAAGTGACGCAAAAACAACTACAAAAAGCAACTAAAACTCGAAATTAGTGCGATCTAAGGCTATGGCAAACCCTAACCCTAATATGTTTGGCTTTTTCTGTATAGGAAAACACTCACAACTCAACTATGGGGTGGATTGTGGATGGCTTACCGAGGAAACGCTGAACTCGATACCAAGATGATAAAGGGGTTGCCCGATCTTCTCAAGTAAGCTGACGTGTGGTGATGAACACGATGGTGTATGCAACGTGAGGGAATCGATGATATGGTGTAGATAACTTGTATGATGTCGACGAAGTCTCTCGATTGATTCCTGTAGCCAATGCAACAGATCTCAACCCTGCAAGATATTCGCCACTCCACACAATTGCGCACGTAGCCGCCGACCACGAAGCGGTAAATTGCAATCTTCTAATCTCCAATGGAACAGCAGATCACACACAAACTTTCAGTAGCATAAAACTCCAGATCGATGCGAATTGGAGAGTAGTATTCAATAGTTTTGCATAGCAAACAACTAAGAACTAGGGTTTATCTTAAACGTGGTCTAAAGAAACTTTGGGGACGTCCCAGGGACTTATATAGGCGTTCGGGACGACCTCAGGTCGAAAAAGTACGGAAATAACCGACCCAGAATAGATCTGGTCGAGACAGACTCGGACTCGGCCGGTCTGGAATCCGGTTGACCGGGTCCGGGACCGGGTGGTCCGGCTCTAGACCGGGTCCGGAACCGGGTGGAAACCGGACGAAGCGTCCAAGTCCCCCGGATGGCTGCCCGGCTGGCACAAGCGCGGAATCCGGTTCCGACCGGGGCCATCCGGCGTGGAGGCCGGCCGACCGGGCCCGGGACCAGGTGGTCCGGTGCCACGGCCGGCCTGATCGGGCCTGGCGCCGACCTGAAGAACTCCTCCTCTCGCGTATGCCTCCCGCTCCTCCCTCGCGCGTCCATGGGATGTCTTCACGTCCAGCCTCCATGTACACCTTCACGTCTAGCTTCTTATCCAGCTTGCTCCTCTCCTCCTCGTGCGATGCTTGGTTCCTCCTCATACCTGATCATACATAAGTAATACGACTTAGGCGAGATAAAGTTCTCATCGATCAAAGTATCGTTTAGGAACAAGTTCACCTCGTTGTTTAAGTAGCTTCGCACGAGCTCGTGTCATTGGTCCAATCCTAACTTCATTGGACTTGAGCTTCACTGACTTCATCTTCATCTTGCAATGACGTGAGGTAGTAGTGAGGTAGGGATGTCCTCATCAAACTCGTATGTATGACTTATCGTGTCTTCATGCAGAGTAAAAAATAACTCCCTTTAGGAATAAGGGCAACATTGGACAACTTCAAGTGCAACAACCAGGTGAGCTGCATGGGACTCGACAAGCAATAAGTCTCGTTGTTTCATTCTAACGTGCTCGTTATATTGGTCGTTGGTATGCGGCATGCACTCTTTGTTTGCTTATTGGTAGGCTATATTAGCCCCATACCGTAGACTATCTGTGCGCATTACAATGATCTTGTTATAATGACGAAATGATGAGTTCCAAATTCTTTGGCAAACAACATTGTAGTGTCTTTGCCTTTCCATTGTTGTTGTCTTAACTTGTAATGTCTTTGTTTCAGATATAGGTGGTGCACCTATAACTTAAAAGATTGCTGAATCGCTTCATTGTATTGCAAGGTTTAATTGCCATTCAATTTCTCTGGGTTCTGTAATATTTTTTCAAAGCCTTGCAACTCGATGTAATATTTTTTCAAAGCCTTGTAGCCGATGTAATATTTAGTTAGTTTCTATGTTTCTTTTGGGTATTCTTTCTATGGTGCTTGTGGTAAGAGAGGCTATCCGACTGAAATTATGTGCGGCGTATCTTTCTATGTACTGCGCAATCTAAATCACAAATTCCCATCCCTTCAATGGCCCAATTAAGAGAAATCGCATGGCCCGGCCCAACAAGTAAAAACAGTTTTAACGCACGTCGAACCACCAATTAAACGGGCCATCCCACGAGCTTACTAGGCCAACCCAATTGCGTTTGAAGTGGACCCCACCTACTAACCGGCCGGCCCGCAAACGAGGAAAGTGGGGCCCACGTCATTATTGGGCCAGCCCACTTGATTTTAGGTGGACCCCACTCACTAACTGGGCCGATCTGGTAACAAAACAGTGGGCCCCACCTTTTGTTTTGGGTTGGCCCAATTGCTTTATGGTGGACCCCACATACTAACTGGGCTTGCCCCATAAGAGGAAAGTGGGACCCACAGGCTTATTGGGTCGGCCCACTAACTGATTAGGCCAACCCACTTGCTCTATGGTGGACCCCATTTACTAAATGGGCCAGCTCCCATAACAAAAAGTGGGACCCACATACTTAATGGGCCTACCACTAACTTTGTTGGGCCAGCCACTTGCTCTATGGTGGACCCCACCTACTAAATGGGCCGGCCCCATAACAGAAAGTGGGACCCACATTCTTAATGGGCCGACCCACTAACTTATTGGGCCGACCCACTTGCTCTATGGTGGACCCCACCTACTAAATGGGCCGCACCCATAACGAGAAAGTGGGCCCCACGTTCTTAATGGGCCAACCCACTACCTTATTGGGCCAGCCCACTTGCTTCATGGTGGACCCCACTCACTAATTGGGGCCGGCCCACTAACTTCTTGGGCCGGCCCACTTGCTTTACGCGTGGACCCCACATGGTAAATGGGCCGGCCCGTGAACAAGAATGCGGGCCCCACATGCTTAGTGGGCCGGCCTCTTTGCTCGTTGATCGGTCAAACGAGTGCATTCGGCCCGGCCCACATGCTTAGTGGGCCGGCCCATTTAAATTTTGGCCGACCAACCTTAGAGGTTAGGCCCGCCCACGTACCTAATGGACCAGCCTCAGCTATATAGTTGTCCCGATCAAACTAAGTCAGCTGGCCCGACCCGCAAACTAAATGGGCCGGCCCGCTTAAGGCGTGGAGGCCTCGTGTGGGCCTACCTACCATCTACCACGGGGTTTCGGCTAGCTAACGCCGTTAACTACCGCTAATCCGGCGCTCGCCACGTGTCGGCTTGCATGACGTCGCACAGTCAACGGCTCCCGAAAACACTTCGCAATGGTCCGATTTTCCGTGGCGGAAGGGCGCCCAAACGCGACGGACCGAAAAAACGTGGCAGGACTTTGCCTGACGCAGTTTCGATCACAGAACCCATATCGTCGGGTTAGACCCATAGACGACGAAAAATGGCCCTTAGTGGACGATTTTGGGACGTTGTGTATTAGAACTTTTCTTGTAGTGAGAGGGATATATATGGAGGAAGTGAAGGGATTTTCATCCACCAGCTAGGGTTGGCCGAAAATACACCTAAATGGGCCTTCCTCCACTCACATGGCATCTTAAAATCCCTAAACTACCTAATCCGAAAATACATGGGTTTGGCCCATAAAATAAGGTGACGCAACACCAAAAATAACTCTTGGACGAATTTTATGATGGGGTAACTAGTAGAATTCGCCTAAGCCTCTTGACAACATTATATTGGCTTCGAAGTCCTGAAATCTCCACCCATATTATCGCCAGCGTCAACCCTCATAAGCTTGTGTTCTCCATGCACGATCATGCTCCAATGCGCGTCCTTCTCATCCTTGCTAGGTTCAACATTCCGCAGTAACGTAAATACATCCGATTTAGGCAACATCATATTCTCATGTACATTAGGAAGAGTTCCTAGAAACGAAAGTACCTAATAATTAAGTTGACGTTCACGAGCTCTTGTGAGAGGTCCATGTAATGGTGGTGGTGCATGAGTATGTGTTGCTGCAGGTGCAACGGTTGTATCAACGATAGAGATGTCCTCATCACCCTTGGCAGCTGGTTGGGCAGGACATGGTGATGAGGACATCTCTATGATAAATACAACCAATACTCCTACAATCACATCTCCGGTACATTCGTTACTATGAATCCTTCCTGATATATATGAGAATATGATGCTCGCCTAAATCAAATGTATTTATATTATTTAGGAATGGATCTAGCATGGACGCCAAGCATTGGATTAGGAACGTGCATGGAGATGGCAGCAGACTGGAAGGATTCGAGGATGGCGTTGCAAGCGAGGATTTCGTAACATTGAAGCCACCATAGTGAAGCAATGATGATTGGATGAATTATACAAGTTACTCCATCATAAAATTCGTCCAAAGAGTTATTTATGGTGTCTACGTCACCTTATTTAATGGGCCGAGCCCATGTATTTTCGGATTAGGTATTTTAGGGTATTTTAAGAGGCCATATAAGTGGAGGAAGGCCCATTTAGGGGTGTTTTTGGCCAACCCTAGCTGGTTGGACGAAAATCCCTTGACTTCCCCATATATATCCCTCTCGTAGCCGTCATTAGAACTGGGATTTTGATTAGATTAAAACTTAGCCAATTGCTGCAACTACGTGTACTTCTTTTGAGGCCAACGCCCGTAACAAGACCGACTATTCGAATCCCACCATTATCAATCAAGCTTTCATCTATATCCGCAATATTCTGATTGCATCTTTAGTTCTTACTCGTTCTCGATTTCGGTAGGAATTAAGACCCTTGTCTGGTCAGCCGATCGTGCTCCCGCAAGATCGCGAACTCCCGGAGATTGTCCTAGCGATTGCATTGGCGCACGAGCTTTGCACGTGTAGTCGGATTGATGCGGGGTGGCTTTCGGACACCTCCGCCTCAAGACCGTCAAGTGCAACCCCGCCTATCGTCGACGCTACACCATGGCCAAAGAGTCCCCCAAGTGGACCTTCAACCCTAACCCACGCTACACGCGTCAAGGTGAACTCCTTCCTCTCGATACTCGACCTCGTAGATACCTTGAATGGAATGCTACCTCATGTCGGCATGTTATATGTCATTAGGTACAAGAGTCATCGAGGACCGGAGAGGAGGAACACCCATGGTGCAAGGAAGCGAGGGAAGGGAAGAGGAGCCATTCATCATGGTGCAAGGAAGAAGGAAGAAGAAGAAGAAGGAAGGAAGAATGAAGGAAGAAGGAAGGAAGAGGAAGAAGAAGCGGGAGGAGGGAGGCCGGCCGGGCACAGGCCCGGTTGACCGGCCCTCGACCGCCCACCCGGCCACAGGCCCGGCTGACCGGCCCCCGACCGGCTCGGCCGGCTTTCGACCGAACGACGACCGGTGCCATCCGGACGCAATCCCGGGCTCCCGAAGCCTCGCCCGGCCACCGCCCGGCCCAGGATCCGGTTATGGACCGGATGGGCCGGTCCCAGTGCCCGGCCGACCGGCCCCGTGACCGGATTCGTCGGTTTGACCCACCAACTTGTACCTTTTCGACCCATGCTGCCTTGTATGCCTATATAAGCCCCCAGGTCGCCCCCTTACCTCTTCAGACATGATTTAGGCTTAGATATGGAATTGAGCTTTGTCTCCCTAGGGTTTCATCCCCTTTGTATCAAGGCTACCCTTGTTGGATGTATGGATTTGGTGTGTGAGATTCTAGTGCTACCCACTCTCTCTCCCACTCCTTGATTCATCTCCCTCACCGATCTCTCACTCCGGATTCTACCGCGCGTCTCTCCCGGGTTGATTCTATTGGCGTGGTCCATCGAGCCACGGGGTAAGTATCGATTGTATCGGGTTGGTGTGCGTGCGTGAGTTCCTCGTGTTCTTCGTGTTCATCGTGTTCTTCGCGCTCTCCCTCTCATCCCTCTTTGGATTTCGGGTCAACCGCAAGATCGGGCCACACACGGGGTCTTAGACCTCATCATATGGTATCAGCAGCCTTTGGTTTCCGCGGATTTGACCCCCCACCCATCCAATTTCGTCTCTAAAAAATTTCCCCAAAAATCCCCAAAAATAGCCCTAATTTGCCTCTTGACCGATCTGCGATTTCGTTGCGTTTTGAGTGGTTTTGGTCCATGGATTTGGTGTTGGAGTGCTTGATCTACTATCTCCACAACTTTTAGCCCCCAATTCCATCGTTTCCCTCCGATTTGGTCGTTTTGGCTTGGTTTTCGTGAAGAACGAGAGAGAAACTCGCGTCCCGGTTGAGAATCCGGTCAACCGGGCCGGCAGACCGGCCGGCCAGCCCGGAACCCGGTCGACCGGCCGTGTGACCGGCCAGCCGGTCCCGTGTCCGGCCCAACCGGCCCCCGGACCGGGCGCCACCCTCCACCTCCACCGCCGACCACCGCCACTCCTCTCCTCCGCCGGCAAGCGCCGCCATCATCCCCAACCACCGGCAAACACCACCGCGGCCCCAACAAACACCGCCGCATCCGCAAGAGCATCGACACCACCACCACCGGCATACCACCGCCACCACCGCCAAGCTACTTTGACCGTTTTCTTCCGCTAACTTGTGTTTGCTTGTTCCGGTTTGAGTGCCTTGTTTGTGAAACTAACCCGCAGCTCCGAAGCAAGCGACGACATCCTCGGCACCCCGGACTTGCAAACGTACTCTTGACATCACCGCCTTCATCGCAAGTTGTGTGTTCCGACACCGCCTAACATCTAGGTATAACTTGCACCCCACCTTGTAACCCCTCTTCTTTTGCGATCTATCCTATCGAGCATTGCTTATCTAGTGTTGCGAGACATTGCACGTGGGCCCGATTGTGAGGTGTGTGTGTAGTGTGGAGTCAAGCTTCTAAGCAAAACTCGTGTGGCAAGATAGCAAGAGCGAGCTAACGCTAACATAGAGCGTGAAAAAGAAAGAAAAGCACAAAAAGAGTGCAAGTGCCATCATACATACAAAAGTGTACAAAGTGCCACCATAGATACACAAGAGTGCAAGTGTCACCGTGTACAAAAGAGTGTCATAAGCTTTTAAGCAAAAGAGAGATAAGAGAAGAGAGGCCACGTGTGAATCTTGTTGTCTCTTCCTTTGCAACCAAAGCTTTGATCTCTTCTTGTGTTAGTGTGACACCGAGCACCCTTGGTTAAGGGCTTCTTACACTTTTCCGCTCATTCCTTGGTCGCACTAACCCCGTCCATCTCGTGTGTGCGTTCCACATCTTTTCCGTGTTTATAGTGATCATCGCTTTGACATTTGAATTTTTGGATTTCCACCACTCTTGACAATACACTTGATTTCGGATTTCGTCTTTTGGCTTTCCACCATATTCACCTAACACCATATTTGCTAGCTTTTGCGTGTGTCTTTGTGTGAGTGCCGATACAATTGTTCTAACTCTCGGTTTGTTGGATCACCCCAATCTTGTCATACCACGGTAAGATTGCGAGGTAGTGTTCTTCCACTAACATACACCATATAGATACCATCGTGCTAACATGGATAGCGAAGATGACGATACGGAGGAGTGCACGGAGCACTTCGAGGAGGATACCTCTTCAAGCACCGCGGATGTGGAGGAACATGTGGAGCTCTACACCGACTATGGCTCCGCGAGCATCGCCAACATGACCGACATCGAGGAGCTCTACACCGACTATGGCTCCGCGAGCATCGCCAACATGGACGACATGGTGGAGCACCACTTTGAGGACGACATCGACGAGCTCTACATCGACAATGGCTCATCAAGCATGGACGACATGGTGGAGCACCGCCACGCCTACGACATCGACACCATGGCGGAGCCTCACCTACGCTCCACGATGAGCAACGACGATGCTCCTACATACCCCTACTTGGCCAATGGAGCTACATATGAAGATAGAGGACCTCCACGATGGCACCATCATATGGATCATCAAGAGCGTCCCCAACATGATCGCCATCGACACACTTTTTCGAGCTCCACGAGGCGCCACCATGAGAGTGCTTATGCACATGATCATCTACGGCGAGTTCATCATATGGAGCATCAAGAGCGTCCTCATCATGATCGTCATCGACACTCGTCTACGAGCTCCACTAGGCGCCACCATGAGAGTGCTTATGCACAAGATCATCGACTTCAAGTACATCATATGGAGAATCAAGAGCGTCCACAACATGATCGTCATCGACACTCTTCTCCAAGCTCCACAAGGCGCCGCAAGCAACATGCCAAGTCGCATGAGCCATCATCTAGGCATGGCAAGGACCGTCATCGACTCACACCATCTCATGATCGTCGTCGACCACCACCACTGTCAACACCCGGATTTTTAAGTCCGGATGCCTATTATGTCATACATCGCAATCCCAGGAATATTGTTGTTGCGAGGCATAATAGTTAAGTATCACAGTCATCATT
>NW_025900435.1:0-71511 GCF_022539505.1 Lolium rigidum | reverse complement strand
TCATTCTCTTTCTAGAGAAGTGTTCCATACCTTTCTTGAGAGGAAATTGATATTTAATATTACCTTCCTTCATATCAATGATAGCTCCAACGGTTCGAAGAAAAGGTCTTCCCAATATAATGGGACAAGATGCATTGCATTCAATATCCAAGACAACAAAATCAACGGGGACAAGGTTATTGTTAACGGTAATGCGAACATTATCAACTCTCCCCAAAGGTTTCTTTGTAAAATGATCAGCAAGATTAACATCCAAATAACAATTTTTCAATGGTGGCAAGTCAAGCATATTATGGATTTTCTTAGGCATAACGGAAATACTTGCACCAAGATCACATAAATCATTACAATCAAAGTCATTGACCTTCATCTTAATGATGGGCTCCCAACCATCCTCTAGCTTCCTAGGAATAGAAGCTTCACGTTCTAGTTTCTCTTCTCTAGCTTTTATGAGAGCATTTGTAATATGTTTTGTGAAAGCCAAGTTTATAGCACTAGCATTAGGACTCTTAGCAAGTTTTTGTAAGAACTTTATAACTTCAGAGATGTGGCAATCATCAAAATCCAAACCATTATAATCTAAAGCAATGGGATCATCATCCCCAATGTTGGAAAAAATTTCAGCGAGTTTTATCACGGGCGGTTTCAGCGGTTTTAGCGGTTTCAGGCAGTTTGCGAGGCTTTGCATTAGAAGCTGGAAACATTGCCAACACCAATTCTTTTACCATTATTAGTAGGAGGTGCAGCAACATGTGGAGCATTAGCATTGCTAGTGGTGGTAATAGTCCAAACTTTAGCTATATTATCTTCTTTAGCATTTTCTTCTTTCTCCCACCTAGCATGCAATTCGGCCATCAATCTTATATTCTCATTAATTCTAACTTGGATGGCATTTGCTGTAGTAACAATTTTATTATTATGATTTTCATTAGGCATAACTTTCGATTTTAAAAGATCAACATCAGCAACAAGACTATCGACTTTAGAAGCAAGTATATCAATTTTCCCAAGATTTTCTTCAACAGATTTGTTAAAAGCAGTTTGTGTACTAATAAATTCTTTAAGCATAGCTTCAAGTCCAGGGGGTGTGTTCCTATTATTGTTGTAAGAATTCCCATAAGAATTACCATAACCGTTACCATTATTATAAGGATATGGCCTATAGTTGTTACTAGAATTGTTCAGATAAGCATTGTTGTTGAAATTATTATTTTTAATGAAGTTTACATCAACATGTTCTTCTTGAGCAACCAATGAAGCTAACGGAACATTATTAGGATCAACATTAGTCCTATCATTCACAAGCATAGACATAATAGCATCAATCTTATCACTCAAGGAAGAGGTTTCTTCGACGGAATTTACCTTCTTACCTTGTGGAGCTCTTTCAGTGTGCCATTCAGAGTAATTAATCATCATATTATCAAGAAGCTTTGTTGCTTCACCAAGAGTGATGGACATAAAGGTACCTCCAGCAGCTGAATCCAATAGGTTCCGCGAAGAAAAATTCAATCCTGCATAAAAGGTTTGGATGATCATCCAAGTAGTCGAGTCCATGGGTTGGGCAATTCTTTAACCAAAGATTTCATTCTCTCCCATGCTTGAGCAACATGTTCATTATCTAATTGCTTGAAATTCATTATGCTACTTCTCAAAGATATAATTTTAGCGGGAGGATAATATCTACCAATAAAAGCATCCTTACATTTAGTCCATGAATCAATACTATTTCTAGGCGAGAGATAGCAACCAATCTTTAGCTCTTCCTCTTAAAGAGAAAGGAAACAATTTTAATTTTATAATGTCACCATATACATCCTTATATTTTTGCATTTCACATAGTTCAACAAAATTATTAAGATGGGCAGCGGCATCATCGGAACTAACACCGAGAAAATTGCTCTCTCATAACAAGATTCGGTAAAGCGAGGTTTAATTTCAAAGAATTCTGCTGTAGTAGCGGGTGGAGCAATAGGTGTGCATAGGAAATCATTATTATTTGTGCTAGTGAAGTCACACAACTTAGTATTCTCAATGGTACCCATTTTAGCAGTAGTAAATAAAGCAAACTAAATAAAGTAAATGCAAGTAACTAATTTTTTTTTTGTGTTTTTGATATAGAGTGCAAGACAGTAAATAAAGTAAACCTAGCAACTAATTTTTTTGTGTTTTGATATAATGCAGCAAACAAGAAAGTAAATAATATAAAGCAAGACAAAAACAAAGTAAAGAGATTGGATTGTGGAGACTCCCCTTGCAGCGTGTCTTGATCTCCCCGGCAACGGTGCCAGAAAAAGAGCTTGATGCGTGCAGTTAACACACGTCCGTTGGGAACCCCAAGAGGAAGGTGTGATGCGTACAGTAGCAAGTTTTCCCTCAGAAAGAAACCAAGGTTTATCGAACCAGTAGGAGTCAAGAAGCACGTTGAAGGTTGATGGTGGCGTAGTGTAGTGCGGCGCAACACCAGGGATTCCGGCGCCAACGTGGAACCTGCACAACACAACCAAAGTACTTTGCCCCAACGAAATAGTGAGGTTGTCAATCTCACCGGCTTGCTGTAACAAAGGATTAGATGTATAGTGTGGATGATGATTGTTTGCAGAAAACGGTAGAACAAGTATTGCGATGGATTGTATTCGATGTAAAAGAATGGACCGGGGTCCACGAGTTCACTAGAGGTGTCTCTCCCATAAGATAAATAGCATGTTGGGTGAACAAATTACGGTTGGGCAATTGACAAATAGAGAGGGCATGACCATGCACATACATGATATGATGAGTATAGTGAGATTTAATTGGGCATTACGACAAAGTACATAGACCGCTATCCGAGCATGCATCTATGCCTAAAAAGTCCACCTTCGAGGTTATCATCCGAACCCCTTCCGGTATTAAGTTGCAAACAACGGACAATTGCATTAAGTATGGTGCGTAATGTAATCAATAACTATATCCTCGGACATAGCATCAATGTTTTATCCCTAGTGGCAACGACATATCCACAACCTTAGAACTTTACATCCTTGTCCCAGATTTAATGGAGGCATGAATCCACTATCGAGCATATATACTCCCTCTTGAAGTTATGAGTAAAAACTTGGCCAGAGCCTCTACTAATAACGGAGAGCATGCAAGATCATAAACAACACATAGGTAATAGATTGATAATCAACATAACATAATATTCTCTATCCATCGGATCCCAACAAACACAACATATAGCATTACAGACAGATGATCTTGATCATGTTAGGCAGCTCACAAGATCCGACAATGAAGCACATAAGGAGAAGACGACCATCTAGCTACTGCTATGGACCCATAGTCCAGGGGTGAACTACTCACTCATCACTCCGGAGGCGACCATGGCGGTGAAGAGTCCTCCGGGAGATGATTCCCCTCTCCGGCGGGGTGCCGGAGGCGATCTCTGAATCCCCGAGATGGGATTGGCGGCGGCGGCGTCTCCGGAAGGTTTTCCGTATCGTGGCTCTCGGTGCGGGGGTTTCGCGACGAAAACTATATGTAGGCGGAAGGGCAGGTCGGGGGGCCACACGAGGGCCCCACACGCCGGGGCCGCGCGGCCAAGGCCCGGGCCGCGCCGCCCTGTTGTGGCGGCGCCTCGTGGCCCCACTTCGTAAGTCCTCCGGTCTTACTGGAAGCTTCGTGTAAAAATAGGCCCACGGGCGTTGATTTCGTCCAATTCCGAGAATATTTCCTTACTAGGATTTCTGAAACCAAAAACAGCGAGAAAACGACAAGCTGGCTCTTCGGCATCTCGTTAATAGGTTAGTTCCGGAAAATGCATAAATATGACATAAAGTATGCATAAAACATGTAGATATCATCAATAATGTGGCATGGAACATAAGAAATTATCGATACGTCGGAGACGTATCACGGCCCAATGTTCTTCTCTAACAGTATGCATACTCAAACCATTTGATCATGAAAATCTCCCTTACTTCAGACAAGACGAACATGCATAGCAACTCACATGATATTCAACAAAGGTAAAAGTTGATGGCGTCCCCAGAAACATGGTTATCGCTCAACAAGCAACTTATTAAGAAATAAAACACATAATTACATATTCTTCACCACAATAGTTTTTAAGGCTATTTGTCCCATGAGCTATATATTGCAAAGACAAAGGAATAGAATTTTAAAGGTAGCACTCAAGTAATTTACTTTGGAATGGCGGAGAAATACCATGTGGTAGGTAGGTATGGTGGACACAAATGGCATGGTTATTGGCTCAAGGATTTGGATGCACGAGAAGAATTCCTCTCAATACAAGGCTAGGCTAGCAAGGTTGTTTGAAGCAAACTCAAGTATAAAAGGTGCAGCAAAGCTCACATATGAACATATTGTAACTATTATAAGACTTTACATTGTCTCCTTGTTGTTCAAACACCTCAACCGAGAAAATATCTAGACTCTAGAGATCAATCATGCAAACCAAATTTTAACAAGCTCTATGTAGTTATTCATTAATGAGTACAAGGTACATGATGCAAGAGCTTAAACAAGATCTATATGAGCACAACAATTGCCAAGTATCAAATTATTCAAGACATTAAACCATTTACCACATGCGGCATTTTCCGTTTCCAACCATATAACAATGAATGAAATAGTCCAACTTTCGCAATGAACATTAAAGATAAAGCTAAGAACACATGTGTTCATACGAAACAGAGGGAGCGTGTCTCTCTCCCAAACAAAGAATGCTAGGATCCGATTTTATTCAAACAAAAACAAAAACAAAAACAAACGAGACGCTCCAAGTAAAGCACATAAGATGTGACGGAATAAAAATATAGTTTCACTAGAGGAACCTGATAAGTTGTCGATGAAGGAGGGATGCCTTGGGCATCCCCAAGCTTAGACGCTTGAGTCTTCTTAAAATATGCAGGGATGAACCACGGGGGCATCCCCAAGCTTAGACTTTTCACTCTTCTTGATCATATTGTATCATCCTCCTCTCTTGACCCTTGAAAACTTCCTCCACACCAAACTCGAAACAAACTCATTAGAGGTTCAGTGCATAATTCATATATTCAGAGGTGACATAATCATTCTTTACACTTTTGGACATTGCACAAAGCTACTGAAAGTTAATGGAACAAAGAAATCCATCAAACATAGCAAAACAGGCAATGCGAAATAAAAGGCAGAATCTGTCAAAACGAACGAGTTCGTAAAGATGAATTTTAAAGAGGCACCAGACTTGCTCAGATGAAAATTCCCAAATTGAATGAAAGTTGCGTACATATCCGAGGATCACGCACGTAAATTGGCAGATTTTTTAAAATTTTCTACAGAGACTACTTGCTCAAATTCGTGACAGCAAGAAATCTGTTCCTGTGCGAGTAATCCAAATCTAGTATTGACTTTACTATCAAAGACTTTACTTGGCACAACAATGCAATAAAATAAAGATAAGAAGAGGTTGCTACAGTAGTAACAACTTCCAAGACTCAAATATAAAATAAAGTGCAGAAGTAAAATAATGGGTTGTCTCCCATAAGCGCTTTTTCTTTAACGCCTTTCAGCTAGGCGCAGAAAGTGTGTATCAAGTATTATCAAGAGACGACGCATCAATAGCATAACTTGTTCTAATAATAGAATCATAAGGTAACTTCATTCTCTTTCTAGGGAAGTGTTCCATACCTTTCTTGAGAGGAAATTGATATTTAATGTTACCTTCCTTCATATCAATGGTGGCACCAACAGTTCGAAGAAAAGGTCTTTCCAATATAATGGGACAAGATGCATTGCATTCAATATCCAAGACAACAAAATCAACGGGGACAAGGTTATTGTTAACCATAATACGAACATTATCAATCCTCCCCAAAGGTTTCTTTTTATAGCATCATCAGCAAGATTAACATCCAAATAACAATTTTTCAATGGTGGCAAGTCAAGCATATCATAAATTTTCTTAGGCATAACAGAAATACTTGCACCAAGATCACATAAAGCATTACAATCAAAATCATTGACCCTCATCTTAATGATGGGCTCCCAACCATCTTCTAACTTCCTAGGAATAGAAGTTTCAAGTTTTAGTTTCTCCTCTCTAGCTTTTATGAGAGCATTTGTAATATGTTTTGTAAAGGCCAAATTTATAGCACTAGCATTAGGAATTTTAGCAAGTTTTTGTAAGAACTTTGTAACTTCAGAGATGTGACAATCATCAAAGTCTAAACCATTATGATCTACAGCAATGGGATCATTATCCCCAATATTTTGAAAAAATTCAGCAGTTTTATCAATTTCAGCAGTTTTAGCAGTTTCAGGCAATTTTGCACGCTTTGCACTAGGAATAGTAGCATTGCCAACACCAATTATTTTACTATTGATAGTAGGAGGTGTAGCAACATGTGAATCATTAACATTACTAGTGGTGGTAATAGTCCAAACTTTGGCTACATTATTTTCTTTAGCTAGTTTTTCGTTTTCTTCTCTTTCCCACCTAGCATGCAATTCAACCATCAATCTAATATTCTCATTAATTCGAACTTGGATGGCATTTGATGTAGTAACAATTTTATTATCAATATCCTTATTAGGCATAACTTTCAATTTTAAAAGATCAACATCAGAGGCAAGACTATCAACCTTAGAAGCAAGAATATCAATTTTATCAAGCTTTTCCTCAACAGATTTGTTAAAAGCAGTTTGTGTACTAATAAATTCTTTAAGCATGGGTTCAAGACCAGGGGGTACACTCCTATTATTTTTGTAAGAATTCCCATAATTATTACCATTAGCAGTAGGATATGGCCTATAGTTGTTACTAGAATTGTTCCTATAAGCATTGTTGTTGAAATTGTTATTTTTAATGAAGTTCACATCAACATGTTCTTCTTGGGCAACCAATGAAGCTAAAGGAACATTATTAGGATCAACATTAGATCTACCATTCACAAGCATAGACATAATAGCATCAATCTTATCACTCAAGGAGGAGGTTTCTTCAACAGAATTTACCTTCTTACCTTGTGGAGCTCTTTCCGTGTGCCATTCAGAGTAATTTATCATCATATCATCAAGAAGCTTTGTTGCCGCCCCCAAAGTGATGGACATAAAGGTACCTCCAGCAGCTGAATCCAATAAGTTCCGCGAAGAAAAATTCAATCCTGCATAAAAGGTTTGGATGATCATCCAAGTAGTCAGTCCATGGGTTGGGCAATTCTTTACCAAAGATTTCATTCTCTCCCATGCTTGAGCAACATGTTCATTATCTAATTGCTTAAAATTCATTATGCTACTTCTCAAAGATATAATTTTAGCGGGAGGATAATATCTACCAATAAAAGTATCCTTACATTTAGTCCATGAATCAATACTATTTGTAGGCAGAGATAGCAACCAATCTTTAGCTCTTCCTCTTAAGGAGAAAGGAAACAATTTCAATTTTATAATGTCACCATCTACATCCTTATACTTTTGCATTTCACATAGTTCAACAAAATTATTAAGATGGGCAGCGAGCATCATCGTAACTAACACCAGAAAATTGCTCTCTCATAACAAGATTCAGTAAAGCAGGTTTAATTTCAAAGAATTCTGCAGCAGTAGCAGGTGGAGCAATAGGTGTGCATAGGAAATCATTATTATTTGTGCTAGTGAAGTCACAAAACTTAGTATTTTCAGGAGTACCCATTTTAGCAGTAGTAAATAAAGCAAACTAAATAAAGTAAATGCAAGTAACTATTTTTTTTGTGTTTTCAATATGGAGAACAAGACAGTAAATAAAGTAAAACTAGCAACTAAATTTTTTGTGTTTTTGATATAAGAAGCAAACAAAGCAGTAAATAAAGTAAAGTAAAGCAAGACAAAAACAAAGTAAAGAGATTGAATGTGGAAGACTCCCCTTGCAGCGTGTCTTGATCTCCCCGGCAACGGCGCCAGAAAACAGTCTTGATGCGCGTAGTTGACACGTCCGTTGGGAACCCCAAGAGGAAGGTGTGATGCGCACAGCAGCAAGTTTTCCCTCAGTAAGAAACCAAGGTTATCGAACCAGTAGGAGCCAAGAAGCACGTTGAAGGTTGTTGGCGGCGGAGTGTAGTGCGGCGCAACACCAGGGATTTCGGCGCCAACGTGGAACCTGCATAACACAATCACATAACTTTGCCCCAACGTAACAGTGAGGTTGTCAATCTCACCGGCTTGCTGTAAACAAAGGATTAGATGTATAGTGTGGAACATGATGATTGTTTGCGAAGAACAGTAAAGAACAATTGCAGTAGATTGTATTTCAGATGTAAAGAATAGGACCGGGGTCCATAGTTCACTAGTGGTGTCTCTCCCATAAGATAAGCAGATGTTGGGTGAACAAATTACAGTTGGGCAATTGACAAATAAAGAAGGCATAACAATGCACATACATATATCATGATGAGTACTATGAGATTTAATCGGGGCATTACGACAAAGTACATAGACCGCTATCCAAGCATGCATCTATGCCTAAAAAGTCCACCTTCGGGTTATCATCCGAACCCCTTCCAAGTATTAAGTTGCAAACAACGAGACAATTGCATTAAGTATGGTGCGTAATGTAATCAACACAAATATCCTTAGACAAAACATCGATGTTTTATACCTAGTGGCAACAACACATCCACAACCTTAGAACTTTCTCGTCATCGTCCCAGATTTAATGGAGGCATGAACCCACTATCGAGCATAAATACCCCCTCTTGGAGTCACAAGTATCAACTTGGCCAGAGCCTCTACTAGAAACGGAGAGCTTGCAAGAACATAAATAACATATATGATAGATTGATAATCAACTTGACATAGTATTCAATATTCATCGGATCCCAACAAACACAACATGAAGAATTACAGATAGATGATCTTGATCATGATAGGCAGCTCACAAGATCTAACATGATAGCACAATGAGGAGAAGACAACCATCTTGCTACTGCTATGGACCCATAGTCCAGGGGTGGACTACTCACACATCGATCCGGAGGCGATCATGGCGATGAAGAGACCTCCGGGAGATGATTCCCCTCTCCGGCAGGTGCCGGAGGCGATCTCCCGAATCCCCCGAGATGGGATTGGCGGCGGCGTCTCCGGAAGGTTTTCCGTATCGTGGCTCTCGGTACTGGGGGTTTCGCGACGAAGGCTTTAAGTAGGCGGAAGGGCAGGTCAAGGGGCGTCACGGGGGCCCCACACAACAGGGCCGCGCGGGCCCCCTGTTGGCCGCGCCGCCCTACTGTGGCGGCGCCCGTGGCCCCACTTCGTTTCCTCTCCGGACTTCTGGAAGCTTCGTGCAAAAATAAGACCCTGGGCGTTGATTTCGTCCAATTCCGAGAATATTTCCTTACTAGGATTTCTGAAACCAAAAACAGCAGTAAAACAAAGAATCGGCTCTTCGGCATCTCGTCAATAGGTTAGTGCCGGAAAATGCATAATAATGACATATAATGTGTATAAAACATGTGAGTATCATCATAAAAGTAGCATGGAACATAAGAAATTATAGATACGTTTGGGACGTATCACCGCTCAACAAGCAACTTATAAGAAATAAGATACATAGCTACATATTCTTCACCACAATAGTTTTTAAGGCTATTTTCCCATGAGCTATATATTGCAAAGACAAAGGAATGAAGTTTTAAAGGTAGCACTCAAGTAATTTACTTTGGAATGGCAGAGAAATACCATGTAGTAGGTAGGTATGGTGGACACAAATGGCATAGTTTTTGGCTCAAGGATTTGGATGCACGAGAAGAATTCCTCTCAATACAAGGCTAGGCTAGCAAGGTTGTTTGAAGCAAACTCAAGTATAAAAAGGTACAGAAAAACTTACATATGAACATATTGCAAGCATTATAAGACTTTACATCGTCTCCTTGTTGTTCAAAAACCTTAACCAGAAAATATCTAGACTCTAGAGATCAATCGTGCAAACCAAATTTTAACAAGCTCTATGTAGTTCTTCATTAATAGGTACAAAGTACATGATGCAAGAGCTTAAACATGATCTATATGAGCACAACAATTGCCAAGTATAAAATTATTCAAGACATTATACCATTTACCACATGCATCATTTTCTGTTTCCAACCATATAACAATGAACGAAGCAGTTTCAACCTTCGCCATGAACATTAAAAGTAAAGCTAAGAACATATGTGTTCATACGAAACAGAGGAGCGTGTCTCTCTCCCAAACAAGGAATGCTAGGATCCGATTTTATTCAAATAAAAACAAAAACAAAAACAAACAGACGCTCCAAGTAAAGCACATAAGATGTGACGGAATAAAAATATAGTTTCACTAGAGGTGACCTGATAAGTTGTCGATGAAGAAGGGATGCCTTGGGTATCCCCAAGCTTAGATGCTTGAGTCTTCTTAAAATATGCAGGGATGAACCACGGGGGCATCCCCAAGCTTAGACTTTTCACTCTTCTTGATCATATTGTATCATCCTCCTCTCTTGACCCTTGAAAACTTCCTCCACACCAAACTCAAAACAAACTCATTAGAGGGTTAGTGCATAATTGAAAATTCATATATTCAGAGGTGACATAATCATTCTTAACACTTCGGACATTGCACAAAGCTACTGAAAGTTAATGGAACAAAGAAATCCATCAAACATAGCAAAACAGGCAATGCGAAATAAAAGGCAGAATCTGTCAAAACAGAACAGTCCGTAAAGACGAATTTTTCAGGGGCACTGAACTTGCATAGATGAAAATGCCCAAATTGAATGAAAGTTGCGTACATATCTGAGGATCACGCACGTATTGGCAGATTTTTCTAAATTTTCTACAGAAGGGGCTGCTCAATTTCGTGACAGTAAGAAATCTGTTTCTGCGCAGTAATCCAAATCTTGTATTGACTTTACTATCAAAGACTTTACTTGGCACAACAATGCAATAAAATAAAGATAAAGAGAGGTTCCTACAGTAGTAACAACTTCCAAGACTCAAATATAAAACAATAGTGCAGAAGTAAAATAATGGGTTGTCTCCCATAAGCGCTTTTCTTTAACGCCTTTCAGCTAGGCGCAGAAAGTGTGAATCAAGTAACATCAAGAGATGAAGCATCAACATCATAATTTTCACAATTTGTCACATTAGGTATCTTAGATGCTCCATTATCCATAGTGGTACTAAGGGCTTTGTCAATTTTAGGCCTATAATAATTTTTTGGTTTAGGCACTTTAGAGACATACATGAACTTTTGCTCCTTACCCACATAGGTTTTCTCCTTAAACTTAAGAGAAGAAAAAGTTGAACCCAAGGTTCCCATAGATTCTTCAAGTTCACTAATCCTATGGGTTCGATTATCATGAGTAGCACAAGTTTCTAAAACGGCAATTCTCTCATTAATTCCACTTAGAGTTTTATCAAGTTTATCAGTGTTATTAAGTAATATTCCCAATTTAGTCTCAACACTTGGAAGATTTTTCTCTATAGCCTCCAACTTTTTCATGACATCTTCAAGAGAGATTTCAATTTTAGCTTCATTAACAGGTGGTATTCCAACTAGACTCTTAATGATGCAACTAGCTTCTAAAGCGGGAGTGCCTAGGAAATTACCTCCCGCAAGAGTATCAAGGACATACCTATTCCAGCTAGAGATACCAAAATAAAAGTTCCTAAGTAGGATTATAGTGGAGTGTTTCTTAGTGCACCTATGATGAGCATCACTAATTCTATACCAAACATCTTTAAAACTTTCTCCCCCTTGTTGCTTAAACGAACGAACTTCAACTTCCGGATTACTCATTTTTAGTAGTAGTAAATAAAGCAAACTAAATAAAGTAAATGCAAGTAACTAATTTTTTTGTGTTTTTAATATGGAGAACAAGACAGTAAATAAAGTAAAACTAGCAACTATTTTTTTTTGTATTTTTGATATTGAAAGCAAACAAAGCAGTAAATAAATTAAAGTAAAGCAAGACAAAAACAAAGTAAAGAGATTGGATGTGGGAGACTCCCCTTGCAGCGTGTCTTGATCTCCCCGGCAACGGTGCCAGAAATTTAGCTTGATACGCGTAAAGCACACGCCCGTTGGGAACCCCAAGTGGAAGGTGTGATGCGTACAGCAGCAAGTTTCCCTCAGTAAGAAACCAAGGTTTATCGAACCAGTAGGAGTCAAGGATCACGTGAAGGTCGTTGCTGATGGAGTGTAGTGCGGCGCAACACCAGGTATTCCGGCGCCAACGTGGAACCTGCACAACACAATCAAAGTACTTTGCCCCAACGTAACAGTGAGGTTGTCAATCTCACCGGCTTGCTGTAAACAAAGGATTTGATGTATAGTGTGGAAGATGATGTTTGTTTGCGAAGAACAGTAAAGAACAGAGTTTGCAGTAGATTGTATTTCAGATGTTAAGAATGGACCGGGGTCCACAGTTCACTAGTGGTGTCTCTCCGATAAGAAATAGCATGTTGGGTGAACAAATTACAGTTGGGCAATTGACAAATAAAGAAGGCATAACAATGCACATACATATATCACGATGACTACAATGAGATTTAATCAGGGCATTACGACAAAGTACATAGACCGCTATCCAGCATGCATCTATGCCTAAAAAGTCCACCTTCAGCTTATCATCCGAACCCCTTCCAGTATTAAGTTGCAAACAACAGACAATTGCATTAAGTATGGTGCGTAATGTAATCAACACAAATATCCTTAGACAAAGCATTGATGTTTTATCCCTAGTGGCAACAGCACATCCACAACCTTAGAACTTTCTCGTCACTCGTCCCGCATTCAATGGAGGCATGAACCCACTATCGAGCATAAATACTCCCTCTTGGAGTTACAAGTATCAACTTGGCCAGAGCCTCTACTAGCAACGAAGAGCATGCAAGAACATAAGCAACACATATATGATAGATTGATAATCAACTTGACATAGTATTCCATATTCATCGGATCCCAACAAACACAACATGTAGCATTACAAATAGATGATCTTGATCATGATAGGCAGCTCACAAGATCTAACATGATAGCACAATGAGGAGAAGACAACCATCTAGCTACTGCTATGGACCCATAGTCCAGGGGTGAACTACTCACACATCGATCCGGAGGCGATCATGGTGATGAAGAGACCTCCGAGAGATGATTCCCCTCTCCGGCAGGGTGCCGGAGGCGATCTCCTGAATCCCCCGAGATGGGATTGGCGGCGGCGTCTCTAGAAGGTTTTCCGTATCGTGGCTTGATACGTCTCCAACGTACCTACAATTTCTGATGTTCCATGCTTGTTTTATGACAATACTTACATGTTTTGCTTGCACTTTATAATGTTTTTATGCGTTTTCCGGAACTAACCTATTAACAAGATGCCACAGTGCCAGTTCCTGTTTTCTGTTGTTTTTGGTTCCAAAAAGACTGTTCGGGCAATATTCTCGGAATCGGACGAAATCAACGCCCAGAACCTTATTTTTCCCGGAAGCTTCCAGAAAGTCAGAGGGGGACCAGAGAGGAGCCCTGGGGGCCCCACACGTGGTGGCGGCGCAGCCCAAGGGGGGGGGCGCCCCCTAGTGTGAGGAGGCCCCGTGGCCCCTCCGACTTCGCCTCTTCGCCTATTTAAGCCGTCCTGACCTAAAACATCGATACCAATTGACAAAACTCCAGAAAGACTCCAGGGGCGCCGCCACCATCGCGAAACTCCGTTTCGGGGGACAGAAGTCTTTGTTCCGGCACCCTGCCGGGACGGGGAAGTGCCCCCGGAAGCCATCTCCATCGACGCCATCGCCTCCATCATGCTCCGTGAGTAGTTCCCCCATGGACTACGGGTTCTAGCCGTAGCTAGTTGGTATTCTCTCCCCCATGTACTTCAATACAATGATCTCATGAGCTGCCTTACATGATTGAGATTCATCTGATGTAATCGGTGTTGTGTTTGTTGGGATCCGATGGATTGTTACATTATGATTAGTCTATCTATAAAGTTTGTGAAGTTATTGTTGCTGCAATCTTGTTGTGTTTAATGCTTGTCACTCGGGCCCGAGTGGCATGATCTTAGATTTAAGCTCTATACTTATTGCTTAGATTGTATCTACAAGTTGTTTGCACATGTCTATGTCCGGAACCCGAGGCCCCAGAGTGACAACAACTGGGATAACTGGAGGGGAAGGCGTAGGTATGAGGATCACATGTTTTTACCAAGTGTTAATGCTTTGCTCCGGTGCTCTATTAAAAGGAGTACCTTAATTTCCAGTAGATTCCCTAGAGGCCCGGCTGCCACCGGCTGGTAGGACAAAAGATGTTGTACAAGTTTCTCATTGCGAGCACGCATGACTATATATGGGAAACATGCCTACATGATTAATAATCTTGATGTTCTGTCTTAATGCTATTTCAATCCTATCAATTTCCCAACCGTAATTTGTTCACCCAACACTTGTTATTGGAGAGTTACCACTAGTGTAGATAGCTGGGAACCCCGGTCCATCTTTCATCATCATATACTCGTTCTACATGTCATTGGAAGTAGTATCAACTATTTTCTGGTGCCATTGCCTCTGTGTTACTGTTAGTGCTGCTGTGTTACTGTTACTAATGCTCTCATATCACTGCTACTTTCACATCACCCCTGTTACTAGTGCTTTTCCAGGTGCAGCTGAATTGACAACTCAGTTGTTAAGCCTTATAAGTATTCTTTACCTCCCCTTGTGTCGAATCAATAAATTTGGGTTTTACTTCCCTCAAAGACTGTTGCGATCCCCTATACTTGTGGGTTATCATGGCTCTCGGTACTGGGGTTTTCGCGATGAAGGCTTTAAGTAGGCGGAAGGGCGGAGTCGGAGGGCTGACGGGGGCCCCACACCATAGGGCGGCGCGGGCCCCACCCTGGCCGCGCGGCCCTGTGGTGTCGGCGCCCCGTCGCCCCACTTCGTTTCCCTTTCGGCCTTCTGGAAGCTTCGTGGAAAAATAAGACCCTGGGCGTTGATTTCGTCCAATTCCGAGAATATTTCCTTTGTAGGATTTCTGAAACCAAAAACAGTAGAAAACAGCAACTTGCTCTTCGGCATCTCGTCAATAGGTTAGTGCCGGAAAATGCATAATAATGACATAAAGTGTGTATAAAACATGTGAGTATCATCATAAAAGTAGCATGGAACATAAGAAATTATAGATACGTTTGAGACGTATCAGTAGGTAAATGATAAAAAGAATAATTTCTGAAGTGACATGCTACCAACATGATCTTGATCAATACTATTGTAAAGCATATGAGATGAATGAAGTGACTCAAAGCAATGGTCTATAGTTTGTTAACAAATAGATAATGACTAAACAACTGAATCATATAGCAAAGACTTTTCATGAATAGTACTTTCAAGACAAGCATCAAAAAGTCTTGCATAAGAGTTAACTCGTAAAGCAATAGATTCTTAATAGAAGGTTTTGAAGCAACACAAAGGAAGATTTAAGTTTCAGCACTTTCTTTCAACTTTCAACATGTATATCTCATGGATAATTGTCAATACAAAGTAATATGATGAGTGCAAATAAGCAAGTATGTAAGAATCAATGCACACAGTCGACACAAGTAATAATTCATATGGGTTATGTATAAGTAGGTAAACTAACTCAACATAAAGTAAAAGAAAGGCCCTTCGCAGAGGGAAGCAGGGATTACTCATGTGCTAGAGCTTTTTATTTTGAAAACATGGAAACAATTGTGTCAACGGTAGTAATAATTCATATGGGTTATGTATAAAACTTCATATAAGTTGCAAGCCTCATGCATCAAATACTAATAGTGTCCGCACCTTGTCCTAATTAGCTCGGATTTCCATGGATTATCATCGCATTACATATGTTTCAACCAAGTGTCACAAAGGGGTATCTCTATGCCACCTGTACAAAGGTCCAAGGAGATAAATCGCATTTGATTTCTCGATTTTGATAGATCTCAACTTGAGGACATCCATACCGGGAAAACATAGAAAACAGATAATGGACTCCTCTTTTATGCTTTAAGCATTCAACAACAGATAATATTCTCATAAGAGATTTGAGGATTAATGTCCAAGCTGAAACTTCCACCATGATACATGGCTTTGGTTGGCGGCCCAATGTTCTTCTCTAACAATATGCATACTCAAACCATTTCAAATCATGGGAAATCTCCCTTACTTCAGACAAGACAAACATGCATAGCAACTCACATGATATTCAACAAAGGTGTGACAGGTTGATGGCGTCCCCAGATAACATGGTTACCGCTCAACAAGCAACTTATAAGAACTAAGATACATAAGCGACATATTTCTTACCACAATAGTTTTTAGGCTACTTTCCCATGAGCTATGAATTGCAAAAACAAGGAATGAATATTTTTTTGAAAGGATTTAAAGGTAGCACTCAAGCAATTTACTTGGAATGACAGAAAAATACCACATAGTAGATAGTTATGGTGGACACAAATGGCATAAGTTTTGGCTCAAGGTTTTGGATGCACGAGAAGCATTCCCTCTCAGTACAAGGCTTTGGCTAGCAAGGTTGTTTGAAGCAAACACAAGTATGAACCAGTACAACAAAACTTACATAAGAACATATTGCAAGCATTATAAGACTCTACACTGTCTTCCTTGTTGCTCAAACACTTTTACCAGAAAATATCTAGACCTTAGAGAGACCAATCATGCAAACCAAATTTCAACAAGCTCTACAATAATTCTCCACTAATAGGTTTAAACTACATGATGCAAGAGCTTAAACATGATCTACTTGAGAGCTAAAAACAATTGCCAAATATCAAATTATTCAAGACAATATACCAATTACCACATGAAGCATTTTCTGTTTCCAACCAAATAGCAATAAATGAAGCGACTTTCAGCTTTTGCCATGAACATTAAAAGTAAAACTAAGAACACCAGTGTTCAATCTGAAAAAGCGGAGCGTGTCTTTCTCCCACACAAGAAATGCTAGGATCCAATTTTATTCAAACACAAACAAAAATAAAAGCACACAGACGCTCCAAGTAAAGCACATAAGATGTGACGGAATAAAAATATAGTTTCACTAGAGGTGACCTGATAAGTTGTTGATGAAAAAGGGGATGCCCAAGGCATCCCCAAGCTTAGATGCTTGAGTCTTCTTGAAATATGCAGGGATGAACCACGGGGGCATCCCCAAGCTTAGAATTTTCACTCTTCTTGATCATATTATATCATCCTCCTCTCTTGATCCTTGAAAACTTCCTCCACACCGAACTCAAAACAATCTCATTAGAGGGTTAGTGCATAATCAAAAATTCACATATTCAGCAAGGACACAATCATTTCCAACACTTCTGGACATTACCCAAGGCTACTGAAATTTAATGGAGCAAAGAAATCCACTCAAACACAGTAAAAGAGGCAATGTGAAATAAAAGGCAAAATCTGTCAAAACAGAACAGTCCGTAAAGACGAATTTTTTCGAGGCACTTAACATGCTCAGATGAAAAAGCTCAAATTGAATGAAACTTGCGTACATATCTGAGGATTACTCACGAATTTTTGCAAGATTTTATGATGTTCCTACGGAGAGAACAGCTCAAATTCGTGACAGCTAAAAATCTGTTTCTGCGCAGAAATCCAAATCTAGTATCAACTTTCTATCAAAGACTTTACTTGGCACAACAATGCAATAAAGTAAAGATACAAAGGTATTGCTACAGTAGTAACAAGCACCTTGACTCAAATATAAAACAAAAATTGCAGAAATAAAATAATGGTTGTCTCCCATAAGCGCTTTGCTTTAACGCCTTTCAGCTAGGCGCAGAAAGTGTAAATCAAGTAACATCAAGAGAAGAAACATCATTATCAGAGTTGGGGGTTTTCTGAACGATGCATTGTATCTTATCTATGTAAGTTTCAGAGGCTCCTCTTTCATTACTTTTAGGCTTACTATCCTCCTCAAATAAATTTTTAGGAACAATCCAATCAAAATTCTTTTCTAGTGCCTCATGCATTCCTATGAGGTTATAAGGTATTGGTACTTTAGTCTCCCCCTCACAATTGGCTTCATTAGTGTACTTTAGCCTATATTTTTCCATACTTTCAAGGGTATTTGCAACATTGATATAAAAGTCAAGCATCTTATGTTGGATAAAGACTTTTCTAGCTTCTCTAGCTACATCACCAAATTCTTTAAGAAGGGTTTCTAAAACAAAATCTTTCTTCTCTCCTTCTTCTCTATCACGGAGTGTAAGGAACATATGTTGCATTATAGGATTAAGATTGACAAATCTAGCTTCCAACATGTGCACTAAAGAGGCAGTAGCAATTTCATAATTAGGAGCAAGTTCTACCAATGATCTATCTTCAAAATCTTCAACCTTACTAACATGATTGAAAAATTCTTCTATATTATCTCTTCCAATGATAGACCCACTCCCTACCGATATATCTTTCAAAGTGAACTTAGGGAGAAGCATGGTGAAACAAACAAGGGTAAACCGATAAAGTAAATGCGAGTAACTAATTTTGTGTGTGTTTTTGATATAAGGAAAGCAAACAAGACAGAAAATAAAATAAAGCAAGACAATAAACAAAGTAAAGAGATTGGGTGTGAGAGACTCCCCTTGCAGCGTGTCTTGATCTCCACGGCAACGGCGCCAGAAAAAGTGCTTGATGACGCGTGAAGCACACGTCCGTTGGGAACCCCAAGAGGAAGGTGTGATGCGTACAGCAGCGAGTTTTCCCTCAGTAAGAAACCAAGGTTATCAAACCAGTAGGAGATGAAGGCCACGTGAAGGTTGTTGGTGAAGGAGTGTAGTGCGGCGCAACACCGGGGATTCCGGCGCCAACGTGAAACCTGCACAACACAATCAAACTACTTTGCCCCAACTTAACAGTGAGGTTGTCAATCTCACCAGTTTGCTGAAAACAAAGAATTAAACGTATGGTGTGGAGAATGATGTTTGTTTGCAAAGAACAACAAAGAACAATGATTGCAGTAGGTTGTATTTCAGATGTAAAAGAATGGACCGGGGTCCACAGTTCACTAGTGGTGTCTCTCCAATAAGATAAATAACATGTTGGGTGAACAAATTACAGTTGGGCAATTGACAAATAGAGAGGGCATAACAATGCACATACATATCATGATGACTACTATGAGATTTACTTAGGGCATTACGACAAAGAACATAGACCGCTATCCAGCATGCATCTATGCCTAAAAAGTCCACCTTCGGGTTAGCATCCGCACCCCTTCCAGTATTAAGTTGCAAACAACAGACAATTACATTAAGTACTGTGCGTAATGTAAACAATACAAATATCCTTAGACAAAGCATTGATGTTTTATCCCTAGTGGCAACAGCACATTCACAACCTTAGAACTTTCTGTCACTATCCCAGATTCAATGGAGGCATGAATCCACTATCGAGCATAAATACTCCCTCTTGGAGTTACAAGTATCAACTTGGCCAGAGCCTCTACTAGCAACGGAGAGCATGCAAGATCATAAACAACACATATATGATAGATCGATAATCAACTTGACATAGTATTCCATATTCATCGGATCCCAACAAACACAACATGTAGCATTACAATAAGATGATCTTGATCATGATAGGCAGCTCACAAGATCTAAACATGATGGCATAATAGGAGAAGACAACCATCTAGCTACTGCTATAGACCCATAGTCCAAGGATGAACTACTCACGCATCAGTCCGGAGGTGGGCATGGTGATGTAGAGCCCTCCAGTGATGATTCCCCTCTCCGGCAGGGTGCCGGAGGTGATCTTCAGAACCCCCCGAGATGGGGTTGACGGTGGCGGCGTCTCAGTAACTTTTCTCGGATCGTGGCTCTCGGTACTAGGGTTTTCCGATACGAAGGATTATATAGGCGAAGAGGCAGCGTCGGGGGAGCCAGGGGGCTCCCTCCCCACACCTGGGCGCGCCAGGGGGGTGGGCCGCGCTGCCCTATGGGGTGGCCCCCCTGCTGGCCGCCTCCGACTCTTCTTCGCTGTTCTGGAATCCTCCGTGGAAAATAGGGCCGTGGGATTTTGTTTCGTCCAATTCCGAGAATATTTCCTGTGTAGGATTTCTGAAACCAAAAACAGCAGAAAACAGGAACTGGCGCTTCGGCATCTTGCTAATAGGTTAGTACCGGAAAATGCATAAATATGATATAAAGTATGAATAAAACATGTAGGTATTGTTATAAAACTAGCATGGAACATAAGAAATTATAGATACGTTGGAGACGTATCACATAGTACAATGTGTATATATTAATTTTCCTACATTATAGCATTAAAATAATATAAATAAGACACAATATATAACAACACACATGTCACGAAATATATAAAGTACCAACGACAATGGTATTTCTGAAGTTTCAAAAAATTCTAAAAACAAATCTGCATGTACATATGGATGTGATTGTGTACCGGTGTATCTAGCTATAAGTTTCCATTTATTTAGTATTTTCACTTGTAGGTACACAAAAAGACAGATATGTGGACCTATTACAAAGATATATATATATATATATTTACATATATATATATATATATATATATATATATATATATATATATATATATATATATCGACGCGGATTTTCTAACCACATGGCTAGCTGTGCATAGGCTTGGCACCGTTGGATATAGGGAGCATGTGGGTTGAGCCAAGGAGATTGGCTTGCTGGACGTTTGTGTGGAGCAAACGTTGTTAGCCCACCGTCTGGGTGCATGCACTAGTTGGCGGCATCAGGAACATGCATGCCTAGCGGTTGACGAAAAATGCATGCAACAGCATCGGCGCGACGTGTTGTTTCAAAGGAGGTTGTGTCGTAGAGAGACATGTGATGCAGTTGGTTTGGCATGCTCGTTCGAGCAGTTTAGTTGCATCCAGCTTTAGTTGCACGCGTTGATCGCCTGCCGCCTTTGGTAGGTTTGCATGACATCTAGCTGCTTTTCAAACAAGGCAAAGATGTTCCTCACAAAAAATTGCAGACGGGGCAAGGCAAACTAGTGTAGCTGAACTCATTTTGGACGCTATCCTGCATGAGCAGAAACATCACGGTAAGATGGACAACCCTTGGCCAGACGTGAATGCATGCACGGTTTTGCCGAGACATGAACAATTCTTTGCAATTTGCACTAACATCCAGCTAAAGGAAACCCTTTTAATTCATGATTTAGATGGTACAAGTATCTCTAAAATCACTATGTTAGACATACATGCCAGAGCCCTCCTGGACATTTGTTCTGAGTTCAGACGAAAGCAAAGCAAAAAATATGACTACTTATTCTAGCAACCAGATAATCATGTATTCATCTTCATTGTAAGCAACCTGAAGAAATTTTGGCACCTAAATGCTAAATATCGCTTGGCTTTAAACTGAATCAGTATCAATATATCCAAATGCTCCATATTAAGAATGACATATGGAACAAGAATAATTCGTTATTTCATTGTCCGCAAACAAATTTTAAAAACACTGTAGGATTAGGCACAAATCAGAACCAAAATTGTAAGAAGAAAACTAAAAAATGAAACAGATAATCCTCTGCTAATCCCATCTCGCAAAAGAGAAAATCTGTCTCCGCCGCGGTTCTTCTTCCTCCCAACGCCACCTTCTGGAGCCCCCGGGATGGCAGAGTCCTCATCTCAACTCCGCCTCAATCTGTGACTTACGCGACGACCATCCATGTTCACGGCCGGTAACCACTTCAACTCCTGGTTCCCACACATATGACCTGGAGCGGCAGCCGAGATGGCTGGAATCGGCATGCTGTCGGGATGCCGGGCTGGGGCAGCAACCTCTGTGACGGCGGCGGGAAATCTGCACCTAAATCGAACCCATCGGAAGACTCGTGATATCACAAACCAAAGAAAAATCCGCTGTGAGATCCCAAATAGCAACCCAATCACGTCCTCCCAAATCTTGGGCAAGAAAATGACAAGTAAATTGCAAAAAATCAAGGCAATCAAAGCAAGAACAGGCTTGTGCTGCAGAAACTTTAGGACTGGAGCAGATACAACCTCGAGACAATGAACAACAAATAGAAAAACATAAATATAACCATGTCCATCCATCTCAATCCATGAACTTGACAAAGAAATTGCGAGATGACTATCCTACACGTGCATCTTCCCCGACGCGGTCAACAGGTAGAAAAAACTCACCAAGACCAGAAACATGGGAACAAGAAAAATAATCATGTTAGAAATTCATGTGCTATGACACAAAACCAAACCGCATATCCATTGTTTCTATGTTGCCTAGCATCTACCACTGAATAATTGAGGTGGATCACGAGCAACAGAAAACAATCATATTGTCTGTGAAACCACTATCACTCACAAAACCCGGAGAAACAACCAATCTTCACTGTGCTATGATTGTTCATGGTCTCCACTGCGTCCTTACTAAACCAAACAAAAACTGACATTAACGATGCCAAATAATGATTCCAAAATGCTGATTGGGGTTGGATCATGGCCGCTATCGAATAATCAATAAGAAAATTGCATGACCATAATCGAAAATTCTACTATTAATTTGGATGACCATTGGACCTGGAAACACGATGCAAAAAATACCAGCAAGTAATCGAGAGAAACACGGTAAAAAATCGAGATTAAAGAAAAGGGAAAGGGGTCACTTTCCGTGAAACTAAGCGTGGTCACTTTCCGCGACATGGTGCATGTGACATCAAACAAATTAGAAACGAGCAATAAGAAACTAGTGCTGTAAATTCTGTCGGCATAATAAGAATGTGGGGCTATGCAAATAACAAGTAGAAATTGCGATCATGAATTGGAACAGACATGCGAATTTGTGTACTGAGTTGTACATGTAGCATCTAAGGTGGAAACATCACGAAGAGAAAAAAGATCATGCGCATGAGGGAGAAACTACAACATGAAGATGCCGCGATGCTCGGCATCAAGTGGATCTTGGCCAGAACGGTACCACAGAGGCGGTTGTGGTTGAACTGCAGCCTGGGCATCGCCGTCATGGACTCCGGGATGCTCCATACCAGCCCGGCATTGGACAGGTCCAGCGTGTCCATGCTCGCCATCTTCTCCCGGCTGGAGCACATTACACTCCCTCTGAGCGGGTTGTTGGCTGCAAGTCCTGGGCGACGCCCAGCCCTACACGAACTCCGACAGCCCTCTGGCGAGGCTCCGGAGGTCGAGCAGCGTGAGGCTCTCGTGCCCGGCGAGCTCCGGCAGGAGGCTCCCTTCGAGTAGGTTGTTGCTAGGTCCATCATGAGGAGGCCCTTGAGTACACCTAACTATGGAGGCAAAGACTGGTTAGAAAGATCTGCTCATGTCCATGATCAGCCGTTCTTGCTCATGTACATGACACAGATTTTGAAAGCCTTTATACATAAAATTGAACTGAACCACTCAGCTTATTACACAGACATGAAAACTGAAAATAAAATGGGGCAGATACTAGAAGGAGACATAAAAGGGTCACATGCTCAGGTACGGTTTTTCCCCAAAACAACACATCAAACAAACATAATCCCATTCGGATTTTTCCAGTGAGCACGACATGAAGGAAAAATCAACAGACACGTACTATCAAACGGTGATGCAACTTTAGATAAGGAAAAATAACAAGGTGAAACAAATCTGGATCCAGAAAAATAAATGGGAAGAAACATGAGAAGGAGGTGAGCATGGATCTTGAGTACCAAGTACAACCATGCAGCAAAAATATACAATCTGGATCTACATCACGAATATGATTAGTCTGCACATCCAAGTAAAAGAAAATCAGAAAGAGCAGAAGATATGGAGCTGGTCGTCCACGAAATTCCAGCACGAAAGCGAGCATCAAGATGAATACTTGATAAAACTGGATCTGGACCAAAATGTATTACGAGATAATTAATAGAACTTTTTCCTGATAATCGTTTACCCTTTATTTGAATGATCATGGGGTCTGGATCGGAAGAGACCATGTAAAAAACAATCAAAAACAAACTGATTCGGTCAAACGGTGATGCAAAATCTAGATCGGAAAAAACGATGTGAAGAACATCCAGATCGAAAAAAATACCGCGACCGACCTCGCTCGTGCATCCGACACGGCTTCTCCCTCCTCCCAACGCCGCCTCGCCGGCCCAGTACCTCTTCGGCGCTGGACATCGTCCAGCGGCGGCTGATCGGAGGGGGAGGTTTCGGAGGAGGGGCACAGTTAGTTTGGGGAAGACGGGCCTGGCAGAGGGGAATGGGAGAGGAAAGGAGGATAAGGGTGGGCAGTGCTTGTTGGGCTGGGAAGACACAGAAAGTACACGATGGATTTTAAATTCACATGTGCAGCAGAACCATCACGCACAAAAAAAATTAGTCTTGCCTGGGTGTGAGTTGTAATGTTAACGTGTAGATATGGCTTCGGAGCTGCTCCTGACATAACGGTCTATACTGCCGACGTTAAGAGTTTTGCTTGCTCTCTGTATCATATAGTATTCAGATCAACGGTTGATACCCCATGGGTAGCTAGCCATGTGGTTAGCTGGCTATTTTCCATATATATATATATATATTTACATATTTTGTGTAGCCTAGGCATTATGTATTTCATGCTAGATTTTACATATGTGTAAAATACATATACATGTATAAGCATAATAATTTAAAGATTTTTAATTTTTTTAAATAGTTTAAATTGCCGTATTCGTTAAAAAATGTATATATTTTCTTTCACTTTCCATTTCTAGGGCACTCAAAAATAACTATGTGTAAGTCGATATTAAGAACCATTTGCTATGCGCTTTTAGATCCGTGTGAGTACTAAGGGATGAGAAGATCTTCTCGAGTGGTTGTGAATGTTGACTGAGCAATAACTAATTTGAAGCCTCTACTAAAAATATTTATCTTTATTTTGCGGATTGAGTTTGCTTTGAACTTTGATGCCACTTATAACTGAATGTACAGATCTGAATAATAATTTTCACCAACCTCCATGTTATCACTTTGGAAGTTGCCAACAGCACCTGTTGTACGATGCCATAAAATTATTTGACAATCCTAGTAATACAAGTCAAAGGAGTACAACGGTTGGTTTTGATCAAATTTTAGCTGTATTTCACTTTCTCTCCACAAACTATATGTCCCGTGGAGCATCTATAAAAGTCAGCTGAAAAATTCAAGCCCCCAAGAATCTGAGAACCAAATCGCAAAAAAAATAATCTAAGAATCAAACTAGAAGCGCTCCACAATATTTCTTGTTTCTTTCTTCCCGCATTTTTGTATTCCGATTTCTGAGTGACTGCTAAATATTTCAAGAATGTCCTGCCTTATGGCCGCTACAGTACTGTTCCAAGTTCTAACTACGTAATACGGCACATGTGTATCCACACAAACAATCATTCGAAAAAAATATATGTCCACACAAACAATCATTCGAAAAAGTTTTGTCCACAGAAACTAACGCAGACTTCTTACATAGTGTCTAATGATTTAGGTCCCCATGGTAGCAGCTGCTACTGTCATGCACCTCCATGCATAATCTCTATAGCGATAGAGATTCCTCGTGATAAAGTCCACTTCATGATTCAGCTACCTAACTTTGTCGCCCATCATTGACAATGTCTTCAAAGAAACAGATAAGAAAACCACATGCGAAGAAACCTGTTCATTGACCATTGTAAAACACTGTAGCTTCAGATTATTTAGTGCTAAAGCATGTGGACAAAGCTACCGGCCACTTCCAGTATATGTGTATAATTTATTCCAAAGCTTATAGTTCGACACTCTTAACGATGTTCGGACCTGAAAATATCTGTCAAATATATGTCATTTGATAGTTTAACTTCCGAAGCTACCAGCAAATGCTTTCTCACAGTTTTTATATCCCATAGAATTGAGGAGTTCAGAGATATTTTGCTTCAGCTGGCACAAGCACCATAATAGCTCACTAGAATCCACCTATACAGTCAACACAGTTTACCACCTTTTTTATCATGTGAATATGCACCATGCAGCAGCTGCCTGGATCTCTAATTAGGTGGCTAACTACCCGTGCCTAACTCAAACTAACACGCCATCCAAACTCCAACAGTCCAACACCCTTGCTTGCATTGCATGCTAGTACATGGTTGATGCTGGAACTCTCTGAGCAAAGCTAGGCATCTCTTTTCTCCGTTTCATACACAAAAGGACCAATAGCTAACCCTGCAGCACCGCAGTATAGTAGTATAGTATATGATTATATTTCTGGAGTGCAGCCTTTTGGAGCACAGGCTCTAGAGAGAGCCCATTTCTTAAAACTTCAAAAACAAGAATTCAAAGCTTCAATTTATTTTTGAAACAAGTACATGCATAGAGTCAATGGTGTATTCTAGAATATGTAATATCTTATATTTTTACTCAGCAAAAAATACAAAAGTGTAGATCTGCATGTGGTGAACAAAGGAAAATCCAAAACTTCTAGTAAAATAATCATTTTTGTTGATCCTAGAATACAAGGTATTTTGCGTATTTGCAAGCTCGCGGTGTACATTGTTGGCTCCATGCATGTTTTTTTCAAAAACTTTGAAATCAAGTTTGTGGATTTTCAAAATAATGTGGCTACATGTTGCCCGTGCTACAAAGCAGATTTTTTGAATCTCTACCGCCTCGCCGCTAGGTTCTAGACAGGAAGCACGCAAGAGGGGTGAGAAGTCCACGGGGTACAGTGTGGTAGCTTATGTCATGGATAGCGTGGCATACGCTGTGTCATGTGGGAAATGTTTTTGCCCCTTGTTTTTTATACATCTACTTTGGGAATCAAAATTTGCGCGGTAGTACAAGCGTCAATGGATGGCAACGCTTCATTTTCCTACGGCCATATAGAGGACTTTGTACATAGTGAGATGCACCCATTAGGTCTAGAATAGATGGTGGGTGCAAAAACCTATGCCGCGGAACCTGACTGTATAATGTGAATTTCATAGTGGGCAACTCGAGACTCTTGATGTATGTACTAGGGGTATATCTAGTTTGTGTCCTGTGCATATTTAACGTAAGTTTTAGACCTTGTTTGGTTCTTGGCTAATAGTTTTGTATGTCCTTATCCTTTTGCCAACTCTATTCTAATTTCTTGCCAGCAACATTGACAATTTTTCGGTTAGCCCATATTTTGGTGGGGTGAGCTTACAAGCCACAACGAAAACACACACAACATAATTGGTTTGTGTCATCTTTGACACTCAAGACATGTCATGTTTAGGGTCGCTATTTTTGGCGTAGGCTTCTTCATGGACCAAACTTAACTAATATTCTCTACCCACAAGGAGAAACTATTGTGCTAGTTCTTTCGTTTAATTGTGCAACACTCTATTTTTTCTTCGAGGATCGTGAGAACCGAGGCATATATTGGACTAAATGACTTCGCAGAGTGGCATTTTGGTAGTATAAAGACATCAACACTCGTGGTATTCCGGTGTGGGGGGGGGGGGGGGGGGTATAGCACCTTTTCGTGGCCTATGCCTAATAAAAAAGATAGGGGATGGCTTAGAAGATAAGCTAAACACTAGAAAACAATTTTTTTTTGTTTGCTCTTAATTTGACCCATGAGCCACACCCCAAGTTGAAGGAATTGGTCCTTATTATTCCGGTGTCGGCCGTGGGAGATGATGGTGATCGTGCTTAGAGCTCCAAATGGGTGCAACGTGTATCATGAACCCGGTACAATGATCATCGATGACCATAAACAATAGTCAAAATGTCTAGATTGTATTTCTGTTGAAATTTGCCTCAAAGTGGAAAATAAGTAGCCCGTGAATTTGCCACATATTGTATGTATTTGGATCCGAGTTAAAGAAATCTAGATTGTCTCTTTTGTCTATTTTAGTGAACCCCACCCACTTTTAATGGCATTTCTAGTTTGCTTCATCTCCGAGGGATTGGAAGCAATATCAATGAAGATATGGTAGGTCATGGTAGCTTTGTAAGATAAATCCCTTAGTTCTATCAAACTAGGTGGCCATCATGCAATGTATTGTGGCGCATATGTTTTATCATTTGTATATGAAATTCTCTCAATCCTTATATATCAACACTTCTAGGCGCTATCGAAAAGGAAATAGTACAACTTGTAATTGCTCCATGATAAATATAGTATGATGTAAAGGATTGAAATACATGATTTTAATATAGATGGCATGAGTTTATACTGTAAACCAAACACTAATGATAAATCTAAAATTAGAGTGTAAGGTTGATGGTTATAAATTCACCAGAAGCATTATGATAACATAGTATGAATATATGAGTTCAAAGTTCCATTCGAGAGTAGTCAAAATTGTATAACACATACACACTACACGCGAGTAGTAAATCGTGCATCCAAGATTTTTTTTACAGATAAAATAACATATCCCATGTAGTATCATGGCTTAATTGACGAAACTAGTATACACATATATATTCAACATTTTTCTTATCACGAAACTTATCATACCCTATGTGAATTGTTACAACATACAAAATCAATGCATCAAATAACACACGTTATAAGTAGCACTATTTAAACAAATAAGCCACCCAGGACTAAACAAAACATAGTATTATGTTATTAATAAAATGTCGTATGCATTGATTGATGGAGAGGCTGGGGCTTCCCTTTTTGAAAAATGATCATATGATATTCTCAATTCATTATTTTTACGTTGGCAAAAATTGAGCGGATCATTACTATATGAATGCTATTTTGGCTCGGCCATTTCATGTATGAAAATTTTCTCCATATTAGGTTCATAAGCACATAGTCATTCCTAATAATATCACATATTTATGTTTACCAAACTACACTTTTTGATGCAAGATACACCAATATAGATAATAATCCAACAAGTAACTGAAATGCATCCTTATTCTAAATACAGAGAGCCTAATAACTGTGGAAGTACTATTTCCAAGAACGAAAAAAATGTAGTACTGCTTCCTCACAAATTGACGGATGCAACTTTGGTCAGATTTGGTCTAGATATGAACGATATCATACCTAAAAATATCACATATTTATGTTTACTAGACTACACTTCGTTGATGCAAGATACACCAATATAGATAATAATCTAGCAACCATGTGGAATGATCCTTAGTCTAAATACAATGAGCCTAAAAACTACGGAAGTACTATTTCCAAGAACCAAAAATGTAGTACTGCCTCCGTAACAAATTAATGGATGCATCTTTGGTCAGATTTCGTCTTGATATGCATGATAGTATTACTAATAGTATAACATATTTCTATTTACCAAACTAAACTTTGTTGATGCAATATACACCAATGTAGATAATAATCCAGTAACCATGTGAAATATAACCTTAGTCTAAATATAGAGAGCTTAAAAACTTTGGAAGTAGTATTTCCAAGAACCAAAGAATGTAGTATTGCGGGGGTAGGCTTGTGGGTTGCTAGTTGATAGGGCATCCTGCCATGGTTGAAGCAGGAGTACATCAGCTAAAATGTAAGGTTGTATTTTAGTTGCTGCAGGAAAAGCAGCGTTTCTTATTAGCAGAGAAGGTGCATAAGTGATGCCCGAATGCCGTTAAACTCAATACATGTCTGTTTTTGTCCATACGCTTTTAGATTCATACGGTACAATTAATTACCGTGTTCCCATGTGGTGTTATGCATTTTTGGTATTTGTCTGTAATTAAGTAGGGAATGCACCTTTTGTAGAAAGATTTTACGGTTAGGGTTCCAAGTTGTGCATGCTAGGAATGACCAAACAAATACGTTGAAAGGGTACTGTCAAGTGAAATGCTCAATCAGGAAATGTTGGTTTACTTAATGGTTTTTGGACATATTCTGAGATACAAAGAGTACTTGCATTGGATGGTTACGTCATAATCTTAGTACCGAGTCACTTCAAATTTCTTTTTGTGTGATATTTGTTCAAGTTTTCTAGCAGGCTATTTAATTCAGCTGAATTGCACCCAAAACGTTACTTTTGTTTGAAATATATCAGGTATGACCACACAAAGTCGTAAGTTGTATAAACTCAGGACATATCGTCATGCTTGGTGCGGAATTGGAATCTAATTCGATACACATGCAAATGGGGTGAACTCCTGCTAGATTCACTTGTTTGATTAAAGTTGAATATATACGCAATGTTGATTACATTTCGTGTCGATATTTGTAATTTTATATGAGAATGCCAGTCCAACCTGGATTTTGTAACCTTGGGAGGTCAGGACTAGGTGGATCCGGTTTTCAAAAAAATTGAAAAATTATATTTCAAAGTTTCAAAAAAATGCATGTTCATATTACCTTGATACTTATTCGTGCAAAATTTCAAGTCAAAATACGACAGTTTGTGGCCTACACAAAAAAGATAAAATGGAATTTTTATTTCTTTGAAGAGTAGAAACCAATCATTATAGTGTTTTTGGACATTTTACCATTTTCATGTAGGCCACATATAATTTTATATTTTTGAATGTCAGTCATGTTATTTAGTATCATAAAAGTTTTTGCTTCGCAGTAGCTATTGAATCCCCCAGCCTGGGATAGTTTGCTCAGACACAAGGATACACTTAGTTCTGTGAAGCTACTTGTCTCAATTGAATCATGTCAGGTATTTATCCAGTAATACATATTGTCTACTGTGCAGAGAGCAAAAAAGTAAATCATATTCATCGGGGTCAACCAGCTCCACCAGCCGCATCTGGTTCAACAACATCCAGTAATACCGGAAGTATTTCGCCTTCTTCAATAGTTGGAGAAGAATTTAAACTAGCTGCCCCACTGCGTGGATTACCACAGATTTCTATTTACCAAACTACACTTTGTTCATGAAAGATACACTAGTATAAATAATAGTCGAGTAACCATGTGGAATGCATCCTTAGTATAAATACATAGAGCCTAAAATTGTGGAAGTATTATTTCCTAGAACTGAAAATGTAGTACCGCCTTTGTTACAAATTAGCGGATGCAACTTTGGTCAGATTTGGTCTAGATATGGACGATATCATACCTAAAAATATCACATATTTATGTTTAATGGACTACACTTCGTTGATGCAAGATACACCAATATAGATAATAATCTAGCAATCATGTGGAATGATCCTTAGTCTAAATACAATGAGCCTAAAAACTACGGAAGTACTATTTCCAAGAACCAAAAATGTAGTACTGCCTCCGTAACAAATTAATGGATGCATCTTTGGTCAGATTTCGTCTTGATATGCATGATAGTATTACTAATAATATCACATATTTCTGTTTACCAAACTAAACTTTGTTGATGCAATATACACCAATGTAGATAATAATCTAGTAACCATGTGGAATGTAACCTTAGTCTAAATATAGAAAACTTAAAAACTGTGGAAGTAGTATTTCCAAGAACCAAAAAATGTAGTATTGCCTTCGTTACAAATTAACTGATGCAACTTCAGCCATATTTGGTCTAGATGTGCATGATACTATTCCTAATAATATCACATATTTCTGTCTACCAAACTACACTTTTTTTAAGGAATACCAAACTACACTTTGTTCATGCAAGATACACCAATATAGATAATAATCCAGCAACCATGTGAAATGCATCTCCTTAATCTAAATTCATAGAGCCTAAAAACTGTAGAAATACTATTTCCAAGAACCAAACAATATAGTACTACCTCCGTTATAATTAACGGATGCAGCTTTGGTTAGATTTTTTCTAGATATGTATGCTATCATTCCTAATAATATCACATATTTATGTCTACCAAACTACTTCTTTAATGATGCAAGATACACCAGTATATATAATAATCTAGCAACCATGTGGAATCCATCCCTAGTCTAGATAGAGAGCGCCTAAGAGCAATTCCAATAGTGTAGCCAGCTGCTGGCTATAAGCCAAGTGCCATATCATCTATAGCCAACTTAGAGCCAACATATACAATAGTGAGCTACAAAAATATAGTACTTTATCAATGTATGGTCCACATTTCACTCTCACAAAATGCCTGGGAGCACGTGCTAGAGCTGGCTCTTGCATAAGAGCCCACTCTCCTTCTCTTTCATCCTCTCTCTCCTCCAACTAAGCAATAATATACTATTTTAATCCTTATAGCCGGCTGACTAGGACTTATTGTACTTGCTCTAAAGACCGTGGAAGTACTATTTCCAAGAGTACTTCCTTCATAACAAATTAATAGATGCAGATTTGGTGTAGATATGCATGTATCCAAACATGTTTTAGTGTGTAGGTTCACTCTTTTTGAAAAAACAACTGTGTCGGTTAGTTTGGAATGGAGAGAGTAATAAATAAACAAAATCTTCCATTATATACATATATATCATAAATTTAATGACATCAAATGTAAGTACATAAGATAGTTTTGGAAGTACATATATGTATGAAGAAAATTATCAAGACATGCATACAAGACTTAAGCTTGACTCCACGTATAAAATACCAGATCTCACTTAACATATGCATGTATTTCAAATGACAATTTTAATTTGGGTACTTAGCTTACAAAAACAAATTCTTATTCTTAAAAACATTGTGTAGTAATTCAACTTAACTTTTGTCGTGCCCTTTTAGAGAATCACAGTGTATGCCATTTAGTACTTCTAAATTGTAAATTTAGCTTTTGGCATTGGTTTCCTCCATTGTGGAGGGCATTGCCATAGCCAAAAATTATGGCATGGGAGCAAGTAGATTCTCCTACAACCAAATTGTCTTTCTCTCTCCCCTCTCCGTAGTGTCTCTCTTTGTTGTGGGCCATGTAAAGCTAAGGAGAGAGAGAATGTAGATTTTTTTAGCAATCTACACACCGTAGTAAACTTAGCAATTTGCCACCAAAGCCATTTTTTATTAGGTGGCATATTTGGCATTTGGCAGCACTGTGGTGTCCTTATGGTACTAAAATTGATATATTACATTAATGTCTGTCCCACTAGTGATTCAGTGAGTTAATGCATATACTAAGTATTAGATGTATTTTGCACCCTATGAGGGTTATTTATTTTATGTTTAGGCCATATATCTTGTTAGCATTAGTTTCTCGAATGTGAAGGTTGTGGTTCATCATGATAGTCCAACCCTTATTAAACTTCAAAATTGTACTTTAGCACTGCTATTGAAACGATGTTCACGGGAACACCCTCACGTTGACAAAAAAAAAGGAAGGGAACAAATGTTAGTGAGGATACATAAACAAATACTTTGTCTGAGAGGGGCATTCGGCTAAATTCCATCCCAGAAAGACAGAAACGGGCTCTCTCCCCGTGCGAACGGCGGCCATAAAGAAGACGCCAGGCCAGCGCTCCGGCCGCAGCCTCCTTCGTCGTCGCCCTGCCCTGCCCTGGGTCTTTGCCAAATTCCCACTACCCTGCCCGCACTGCCCGAATCCTTCCCTTTCCTCTGCCCGTCCTGCCCCGACACCCCCGCCCCTCTTCACACTCTTCCTAGTTCCTTCTCTGCTCCCCCGTTCCCGTCACCCATGCTCGCCGGAGGCCGCGCGCAGCGGCTTCCATTGCCGCGCTGAGGAGCGATGGGGTGCTGAAGGTGCTTTCCGTCGGTCGGTGCGCGGGTGGGTTGGATAGGAGATGGGGAAGGAGGGGAAGCAGGACATGAGGCGGCGGAGGGGGAAGGAGTCGGCAATGGAAGAGGAGGAAGCGGCTCCGCCCACGGGGTGCTGGATCCGGCTACCCCGGCTGGGCAGCGGATGCATGTCCTCGGGTTCCAAGGTCGACTCCTCCACCAGCGGCGCCTGCGGGAACGGCGCTGGTAAAAACGCTCCCCACTCCTCCTAGACACGGCGTTTCTTTCCCTGTCTGCTCAATTCCTTGCGCTCCAGCGGCAGCCTACGCCTTCCCTTGATTTCATACTTGACGCTTGTGTGTACGTTTGATTCGTTGCTTCTGTGCTTGCGCGTCTGCATACATACACCTGGGTGCACGCACGGGCGTGCTTAAATTGTGTTTGGGCGCTCGATATGGCAGATGCCTGACCTTTTTTAACTCTGTATCTTTGTAAGTTAGGTTGATGGCGACAGGAGCATTGTATGATGAGATTGGATGTGTGTTGGTGTGCTCTGAGCTCTCTGGTGGGTGGTAGGATTTAAGACTGGTTGGTATGGTCACTGTGGGGGCAGATGAGCTGCTCAATGCTGTGCTGTGTTATACTGCTTCCATTGTTGTACAAGCGCAGGAAACCAAGACCCTTGAACTGAATCCATGCTCGACCCTCTCACAAACTTGATAATGATTCCGTAGGTCGTGCGCTCGAAATGTTTTCGGCTCCGCTAGCACTTGTGGGGGTAGGCTTGCGGGTTGCTGGTTGATAGGGGATCCTGCCATGGTTGAAGCAGGAGTGCATCAGCTAAAATGTAAGGTTGTCTTTTAGTTGCTGCAGGAAGAGCGGCGGTTTCTTATTAGCAGAGCAGGTGCAGAAGTGATGCCCGAATGCCGTTAAATTCAGTACATGTCTATTTTTGTCCGTACGCTTTTAGATTCATACGGCACAATTAATTGCCGTGTGGCCATGCGGTGTTATGCATTTTTGGTATTTTTCTGTAATTAAGTAGGGAAGGCACCTTTTGTAGGAAGATTTTACGGTTAGGGTTCCAAGTTGTGCATGCTAGGAATGACCAAACAAATACGTTGAAAGGGTACTGTCAAGTCAAATGCTCAATCAGGAAATGCTGGTTTACTTTATGGTTTTTGGACATAATCTGAGATACAAAGAGTACTTGCATTGGATGGTTACGTCATAATCTTAGTACCGAGTCACTTCATATTTCTTTTTGTGTGATATTTGTTCAAGTTTTCTAGCAGCAGCTGAATTGCACCCAAAACGTTACTTTAGTCTGAAATATATCAGGTATGACCACACAAAGTCGTAAGTTGTATAAACTCAGGACATATCGTCATGCTTGGTGCGGAATTGGAATCTAATTCCATACACATGCAAATGGGGTGAACTCCTGCTAGATTCACTTGTTTGATTAAACTAGAATATATACGCAATGTTGATTACAGTTTGTGTCGATATTTGTAATTCTATATGGGAGGTCGGGACTAGGTGGATCCGGTTTTCAAAAAATTGAAAAAAATTCTATTTCAAAGTTTGAAAAAAAAATGCATGTTCATATTACCTTGATACTTATTCGTGCAAAATTTCAAGTCAAAATACGACAGTTTGTGGCCTACACAAAAAAGATAAAATGGAATTTTTATTTCTTTGAACAGTAGAAACCAACCATTATAGTGTTTTTGGACATTTTACCATTTTCGTGTAGGCCACATACAATTGTATATTTTTGAATGTCAGTCCTGTTATTTAGTATCATAAAAGTTTTTGCTTTGCAGTAGCTTTTGAATCCCCCAGCCTGGGATAGTTTGCTCAGACACAAGGATACACTTAGTTCTGTGAAGCTACTTCTGTCAATTGAATTATGTCAGGTATTTATCCTCTAATACATATTGTCTACTGTGCAGAGAGCAAAAAAGTAAATCATATTCATCGGGGTCAATCAGCTCCACCAGCCGCATCGGGTTCCACAACATCCAGTAACACCGGAAGTATTTCGCCTTCTTCAATAGTTGGAGAAGAATTTAAACTAGCTGCCCAACTGCGTAGATTTACTTTCAATGAACTTAAGTGCGCCACTAGAAACTTTCGACCTGAGAGTCTCCTTGGTGAGGGAGGTTTTGGTTGTGTCTTCAAAGGTTGGATTGAAGAGAATGGAACTGCTCCAATGAAACCCGGTACAGGATTAACTGTTGCTGTAAAGACACTCAACCATGATGGGCTTCAGGGGCATAAAGAGTGGGTGGTATGTTTTTATATCTTCGGTATGCAGCACATAAAACATTATGGACTTGCCTATAACTGCTTCATTAAGAAACTATCATTATTTTTTCTCAGGCAGAAGTTGATTTTCTTGGAAACCTTCAACATCCACACCTAGTGAAATTGGTTGGTTACTGCATTGAAGATGACCAGCGGTTGCTAGTATATGAATTTATGCCTCGTGGAAGTTTGGAGAACCATCTGTTTAGGAGTAAGTATCATTTTATGTTACCCTTAGATGCTTAGTCGAATTTCCAGTATGTTGCTGACTGTGAAGACTTCTACTTGTTGAAATAGTTAATATATAGCACATTTTGTCACACCACAGCAATAGTGAAATATGTAACTCGTCGAACCAGCACTTTAGCTTGCCAGTGGTTTACATGTTAATCTTCTCTGTATGTTGTGTAAGGGTCTAGTTAACCAGTGGTTCTATTTTTATGCAATAACCTTGTTCTAGTGCGTAGTACCTGGGCATCTAATGGGTTGGCATTTAAGGGCTTATTAGGTAGCGAGGTCTTACGTGGTTTCCATGTTATGTTGTCTATTCTATATTCGCATTGATATAATGTCCTTAGGAGGTGATAGCTTATATGTTTTTGAATTTATAATAACGTACTGTTAGCATTTAATTATTACCGACTATTTGTCTCAAATGCACCTTGTTGGGCATTATTTATTACTTACTGTTTGCTCCTGCTGATGTTTTATTCCATTTCTAAGATGACCGTCTTGTATGCTAAATTTGATGATCTGAAAACTCCTAATTTTATTATAACTATATATTCTGAATCATCCATCTTGCATTCATCCAACAACTGACTTGGATAATTGTATTAAATAGGGTCGTTTCCTCTCCCATGGGCCATCAGAATGAAAATTGCACTTGGTGCTGCAAAAGGCCTTGCGTTTCTTCATGAAGAAGCTGAAAGGCCAGTGATATATCGGGATTTCAAAACTTCCAATATTCTCTTGGATGCGGTATGCAACTATATTATGAAATCAGAAACGTAATCTGTGATCGGTCAGACTAATACATTTGCCCAATTCTTAAACATCTATTTGCAGGAGTACAATGCAAAACTCTCTGACTTTGGACTTGCTAAAGATGGCCCTGAGGGTGATAAGACACATGTATCTACTCGAGTCATGGGAACATACGGATACGCAGCTCCTGAGTATGTAATGACAGGTCAGTTGACCAGTTAAATGTCCTGCATCATACTACTCAACCTGTCTTTAAAATTTGAGTATATATTGCATGCTGTTATCCTTATTTGTTATGCCCAGTTACTTCTAATCTGGCTTATACTTAAATACTAGTTAGACTGAAGTTCCTCTGTACTTGATGGACAAATGACACATTATGTTTCCTTATTGGTGATAGAAATACATTGTAGGCTTGGAACCTAGCAATATATTCTCACTAAGTGTACAAGGATGTTGTGCCTGTGTGGAGCGTTTTAGCGTCTGCACCTTCTTTGGCCAGCTTCACATTTATGTCCATGCTATAACTGCACACCATCTTAATTTTAGGTGATTACGGATACTTAAGACACTCCATGTGCTGCTGTGGGTTGTGCAGTACCTGTTGGTCTGAATTTGTTTCTCTCTGAGTTAGTCAGAAATATGATCATAAATGCACAGGCCCAAGATAAACCTGCCCATTTTGATTACCAATTGAGCCATCCAAGCTGAATGAATATCCGGATAGTTGAGAAGATAGACAAGTTACTGTTTATTGTTTTATTTGAGTAGCTTAGTGAATTCCTTCACATTACCCACTGCTTATAATTTCATTTCTTACTCAGGCCACCTGACATCGAAGAGCGATGTATACAGCTTTGGAGTGGTGCTACTAGAGATGATGTCGGGCAGAAGGTCAATGGACAAGAACAGACCAAACGGGGAGCACAATCTGGTCGAATGGGCACGCCCTTATCTTGGAGAAAGACGGCGTTTCTATAGGCTTGTAGACCCCCGCCTGGAGGGAAACTTCTCCATCAAAGGCGCTCAGAAAACAGCCCAGCTGGCCCATGCTTGCCTTAGCCGGGATCCCAAGGCTCGGCCTCTCATGAGCCAGGTGGTGGAAGTCCTCAAGCCTCTTCCAAACATGAAAGACATGGCGAGTTCCTCCTACTTCTTCCAGTCCATGCGGCAAGAGCGTGCAGCAAGCCTTGGCAACCCAAATGGTAGCCAGAGCATGAAGGCACAGAGCACCTTTGCGCGGAACGGTGTGCAGCCAATGAGGAGCCTCTCCTATGGTCCGCATGCTTCCCCGTTTCGCCAGTCTCCAAGGCCCAACGGGAAGCAGTCATGAGACTCAAGGATGATTAGAATTCTGCAGATACTCTGCGATATGAAGATTTTCTTCTGTCGCTTAGCTCTTAGCTCCTTGTGTATCTACAACTCTGGCAACCTTGACTTGGGTGGGGGAACAAGACAAGGTTTTGTTTGTCATTTGAACAATGCTGAGATAGATGCTTAGAAATTCCCCTTCCTTACTGAGTTATTGGAGAATCAAAACCGTCGGCACAAGGAGAAGAGAGCCTGGTACATGTATGGCCCTGTCGTTTGTTATTCACAGCAAATATCTTTTCCATCGAAGACCACCGTCGTCGTCGTTGCCGCCATCATCATTCTTCCATGATGATCGATAGCAGCGGCCCAGTTAAGGTGCATGTGCTATTGATGGGATGACAGACAGGGCTCGCTTTCAGGTAGGTGTACATTTGCCAGATCAAATCCATAATCATGCATGTTAATTGCTCCCTGCTGCCATTACTCCTGATGCGTGTGATGTTACCACTGCCTCGTTCCCTTTTCGGGTGGGTCACCTTCGGCCAGCAGCAGCAGGGGCTTGCGATGGCAGTAACGAGCTGATGTGAGAAATACTGGTTGGCGAGGTGCGCCCCCGCTGTCTCGTAGACTGGCACCGCAATGCATTCAGGTGGTACACTATTGCATGACACAGTGCCGTCGGCAAACAAGGTTTCCACGACCGTAATAGCCACTCGTCGCGAACAAGCAGATCTAGCAGTCGCTAATCAAACGTTGGTTGGGGCATCATCCCATGCAACATAGACTTGGAATTCTTCGCCATCAATACAGAGGGTACAAGCAGAAAATTCTTCGCCACCAATTCAGAGCCTAGCAAAAACAGAAAAGAAGAGGTCGAAGTCACTGCTCCAAAAACCATTCAACTGCTTCCCTTGATAGTCATACCAATTGTCAAGATCCTAATTGAACCAACAGATCTGACAACGCTAACCCCTCATGGATCCTTTGTTGACGCTGTAACAGATGCCCTCGAGGTAGGGAGAGGCCTTATTTCAATGCACCATTGCGGCCTCCACCTCGCTGATGTGTCACGACAGATATCTGCGATGACTGTGTAGGTGTGTAGGTGGGACAGTGTTGGGATTACGTCGTGTGAGTGGTGACCGGCATCGTTATAAGCCGATAGACTTGGGGATCGATGAATTGAAATCCCCGAGGCCCTGTTGGCATCAGAGTGTTTGTGGCGATTAGTGGGATACTACTTTAAAATATTGGATGAAACTTCTACCTTTACCCAATCCTTATCCCTAATCTACTAGATAGAGGTAGAGTATTCAGGATTGAGAAAAATACACTAAGATTTGAGAAAAAATGGAGATAAGCATGGAAAAAAATATCACATACATGATGGGTTTCTGTTTAGAGCTAACAAATTATGTGTTTTATAATCGTCTGTGCGTTTACTCTTATTGCAGGAATCATATGCTGGAGGTTTAATGTGTCACTTTGGGCGTGAGAAGACGCTACTCATGCTCGCTGATCACTTTTATTGACCTAAGATGAGGCGTGATGTGGACATATATGTGAAAAGATGCATTACTTGTACCAAGTAATAAGTCCAAGTCCAAATTGAAGCCTCATGGTTTGTATACTCCATTGCCCACGTCTACTACACCACGGGAAGATATAAGAATGAATTTTGTATTAAGATTTGCTAGAACTAAAAGAGGCCATGATTTTATTTTTGTGGTAGTAGATAGTGATAAGGTATCGACTTGTCAATGCCTACAGATTGTAGACTAGGGTTTTCGTGGAAGTAGAGGGCAAGTAGATCTCGAGGGTTTCAGCCGGAAAAGTACTCGACTGCTAGAAAACTAGGGTTGTGTTGACAATGAAATCGATTCTTTCTTCGTCCCTCGACTCCCCCTTATATATGAGGCGGAGCCGAGGGTTTCGTATTGCACAAGTTACAGATTCCGGGAGACTCTTTGAGTTCGACCCGTAAAGTTACAAATCTCTTTATTCCTAATACAACTCTATCTTTCCATATCGACAGTTAATTGGGCCTCCAGGCTTCGTATTCTTCGAGTCATGGGCCTTCAGTAAACCCCGGGTACCATCTTCGGCAGGCCCATTGGGGATGCCTATGTCAGTAGCCCCCGAGATTTTGCTTGAATCGAAGAGTAAAGTAAAATCACCATCATTACAATCAACACATGGTTTCTTCGAGTTACTGAATAATTTTCATCATATATTGTACAGGGATAATGGTAGATGGGGTTGGTTCATCTGACGGATCAGGTAGCAGTTAACTGCTCTACTGGCGTAATTCGACATGTGCCGCTTAAGGTCTTACCATATGCCGAATTCCAGTTATATTTTATCGAATACCTAACATGTCCGTTAGGATTTTCTTCGCATCTATTGATACGAAAAAAAGTAGTAGAGCGCATTCATGTGCGATACCACGCCACACAGAACGGATCCCGGGGTCTTACCTTCGTAAAGTATTAAGGCATTCAGAGATTTAATCGCGACTGAGGCGCTCTGAGAATATATTGTCGAGTGCCTTTTTCGGCTGTTGGAATGGCACATTTGTTCGAGTCATATGATGACTTATTTTCTTGACTTCCCGATGGGAGTATGTGAAGAGTTATATCATAACTCGAAATATACTTATTTTGACTCCTTCAGTTTCATCGGGTACGCAACAAGCGTTCCCGATGGGAGTAGCCCCCGAGGCTACAGCCAAGTGCTTGTACTTGGTTGTAGGCTCACCGTTTTATCATCTTGTCGCTATATTGTCAACTTGCCTTTTTATCGGGTGCGCGATCAGCGCTCCCGATGGGAGTAGCCCCCGAGGCTACAACCGAGTATTTATACTTGGCTGTAGGCTCATGTTTGTCTTTTTTGAATCAACTCCATATCAATTCTTCTTATAAAAGTAGCCCCCGAGCATTTGAACAAAAACTTGTATTTGATCAAAGGCTCCCGAAGTTATTTTGTCTGCATCATTAATACCCCTCTGTCGCCAGTTTTCGAAGAACTGCAGTCGAGATTTCCCTTATAGTGACATCAGTGCTGACGATAGCCACTAACATTGTATTGGGAAGGTGCGGGTTCTGTCCTGTCTCTGACCCGTGGACCCAAAACTCTGCGTTGTTGAACACGTTATGCAAGTGGGGGACACACGTCCTCCGCTTTTTCCGGCACGCGCGTTGCAGTGCCTGTCCCGTAACTTCTCAGTAAATATACGATTATACCCCTGATAACATGTGTAAGGCATCAGATTCATTTCCTTTTTATCCAACGGCGTGACGGATCACGTTTTTGGTATAAATAACATCCTTCTTCCTCAATCTCTCCCTTCGCTGCGCCGCTCAACTTTCCCCCTCTCTGCAAAAAGCTCCATTGCCTTCCCCTAAGCTCGTTGCGCTACTTCTCATCTCCACTTTCCTCCACCACTTGTTTGAATGCCACCGCGCACCAAGCTCCTGAGGCACACCGCTGCAGGAACTGACATGGTGACAGAAGATTTTGAGATCTCTGGATGGGAGAGATCCTAGATCTCAAACCAGGATATGAGCATGCTCAAGAAACTTGGGCTGATGAAGAAGGAGGGGGGCTGATCTTTCCTGGGGACGAAAGCTTCCCTACACCTCGCATCGGATACCGGGTAACATTTATCGACCACCTCATCCGCGGCCTGTCCAACCCCATCCACGAGTTCCTCCGTGGATTGCTTTTTGTTTATGGGCTTCAGCTACACCAGCTGACTCCCAACTCCATCCTCCATATCTCCATCTTTATCACTTTGTGTGAATGCTTTCTCGGGACCCATCCTAATTGGGGCCTGTGGAAACGCATCTTTTATCTTCGCCGCAACAACTCCCGCAACACCGCCTATAACGTAGATGGTGTTGTTATCTGCATCCATCCCGACGTCGATTACTTCGATGTCAAATTCCCCGACTCCGTCCAAGGGTGGCGCAGGAGATGGTTGTACATCCACGAGGAGCACGTTGACTCGCAGGAATACAACATCGCGCCTTTTGATGGTGGCGCAAAAATCCTTTGGCGCCGATCATGGGATGCCGAAGCTACCGAAGAAGAGAAAATCGCGACAAATGCGCTGATGAAGCGCATCCATGAGCTTCAGAACACCCGCGGTAAGGAACTGTCGGGTGTTCAGATTACTGCGCACTTCCTTAGGATCAGGGTGCAGCCTCTACAGGCTCGCAAAAACCCCCTCTGGATGTATATTGGCGAGAAAGATGTCGACCGCGTATCCAAAGATCTTTCTGTGAAGGATTTGGAGAAGCTTGTCCGATGTTTTTCGTCGCTGAGCAAGAAAGACACAGTTCCAGCCTCTTGTCACGTGGAGCCAGACAACGGCAACCACGCCCTTCCCAAAGTAAATAATCTTTTCCTTCGAGTTGTGCTTTTTCCTTTTTTCGACTGCTATATTGGTTCCTTGTATCCTTATATTTATTTGTTACTTTTTTTTGACAGAACCATCAACCTTCATCTTCTCTTCCTCCTCTTCCTGAGGGTGGAGAGGTGGACGAGCGAACCATCATTACTGATGAGTTGCAAGAATCCTCTCCTCCTGAAACAGAAGTCACGGGATCTCACAAATCCACGGCTTCCTCTGAAAAAGACACGGAATCAGAAGCTTCTGAATCCACGCGCTCTCCCCCTTCCGCTGTTTCTCCAAAGAACAAGCGAAAACGGGATGAGGTCGAAGATTCCGGCACCTCCAAACCCAGTGGGTCACCTGCCGAAGAAAACCCTCCTGAGGAAGAGGGTGGCTTTTGTCCTTACGAAGATGCCATCATTAGCTCGTAAGCTATACTGCCCCTTACTCTTGCACATTTCTTGTGAATATTCTCATATTTCATTGTTGGCAGTGGTGAAGAGGAAGAAGAACCCGCTGCTAATGTGACGGCTCCAACGAGCACGTCGAATACTTTGGTTCTTTTGGAAACACGTCGTGCTGCTGAGGAACCTTCGCCTTCTCGCCATCAGGATAGGGAAATGTCGGCTCCGGTCGCCAGTCCCCGAGCTCCTTCACCGAAAAGACCAAGGGTCGAACTTGGCAAAAACTTTGACTTGCCGGCCGGAAGTTCAACGACTCCTCCCCTGGATGACGTAAATATTCGCTATCTTGATTTTTTCGGTCTCATCTTGAACCATTCGTCGATATTTTCCCTTATGACCTTGTCTCTCGATTTTCTCTGTATAGCCTCTGATGAAGCATTTTATCAATCTCGGTACCCAATTTATTGGGTATCGTGATACCGTCGAAGATTTAAAAGGTAAATCTTGCTTTCTACGGATATGATACTTTGTTTTTCCTTGACTAAGTTACATCGTATTTTGACTTCAAACTCCTGCAACTTCTTCTTCTTCCGCCAGAGGCTCTCGCCAAAGCCAACAAACGCGCTGATGATCTGGCTACCAAGTTGGAGCAAAGCGAAATGGCTCGCAAGAAAGCGGAACAAGACGCTGCCTCTGCTGGAGATCTTCGGAAAAGGCTCCATCATGCTGAGAATGCTTTAAGCGAGAAGACAACTCAACAGATTGCGCGTGAAGAGGCCATTATAGGTCACTTAGATTCGCAAAACCGACGCTTTGTCAGTAAGTGCTTTGATCATTTTCCTCAAACTTCTCTTAAGATTGGCTCTCTGCATATTTTTGATGAACTCAAAACTTGTTTCAGCAGGAAAAATGGGTGAAGATTTCAGACTTCATGAAGCTGAAGAGGATCGTATTCTCGACACCCTTTCAATCCTTGAGCTTCATGGGGGTTTGGGGCGCAGCAGCATTGCTAGTGCGCGAGCCGCGTTCACGCACCTCTTCCCTTACTTCTTCCCCAAGCAGAAACAACCAGATACTTTCTCTGAGCTCGCCAGGCGCTTCCTTCCTGAGGAGGATCTTGGATTGGCTTTTCGGCAAGAAAATTTAAAGGTTGGAGTCGAAGGGACCATAGCCCTAGTTGGCGAAAGCCAACAACATGTCGACTGGGCGAAGGCTGGTGAAACATCGGGAATAAATAAGGAGAAGTGGAAGTCCTTGGTGAAGGTTGCCAAGCCGCATTCTAAGAAGATTCTCTCCTTCCTCGGATACAAACCAGCTGCTTCCGCCAGTACCGCCAAGCCGGAGGTCAAGTAGACCAACTTACCCCTCCATTTGTTTTCTTTTTCTCTTTTGGTAGCTGTCGATATCTTTAAGATGTACGACTGCCTTTGTCGACTCACTAGGAGTCATCCTTTTGTAATGGATCCTCGCATATGTAAATATTTTGACTTATGAATGAAAAAAGAAGAAACCTTCGTTTGGTAATTGATGTCGACCTTTTCTTCCTTCCAGTTGGTGTTTGATAATTACTCTAAGACTACTGGACCATGCACTGCTTCTCATGCTTCGTCTCACCCGAAACGGATATCTGACCATGTTATCTTGGATGATTCTTCATGCGCAAACTCAGATCACTTGGAATTAACTGAACTTCGACAACAACTCCAAGCCATGAAGAAATAATCCATTATTGTCATGGATCAATCCCGCAAATCTTCCGAGCGAGAAAAGATAGCTCTTCAGCAGGCTCAGGAAGCCTTAGAATCGAAAGAAACAGCGGTTGCCGAAGCTTTACGGGCTACCTCTCGAGAAAATTATATGCTCGAGCTGCTGAATGATGCCAGCCTAGATATGGCGGGTAAGTTTCTCCTATTGTCTTCTGCTGTTGTTACCCACACATACTTTTTGCATACCTAATTGTATTCTTTGACATTGTTAGGCTCCTTTTTGGACCCCGCTGCCGAGGATCAACGTGTTGACGTGAGGTCTGAGGTTCTTATTCGACTTGCTCTGCAGAACAATGCCAATTTTTGGTCTACCCCAGACCGAACTCGACAAATTGTTCGCTTCCAAGATCGTGCTGCTCAGGTTCGAGAATATCTTGAATTTTGCACGAAGACGCTGGCCATGGTTTACAACGTCATGTTTCCCCGGAATCCTCAGCCTAAAACTCTTCTTGACTTAATGAACAAATTCAAGAGTGTTCATCGAATCCATGGATTTGTGAAGGCCCAATTAATGGCTGGTGCTAGGTTCTCTATGATCATGCTGCAAATCTTCTACCCAAAATTGGATATGTCCAATGTTGTTGATCTTTGCCATGCCACATTAAGGAAACGAAAGAGGAACGTCAACAGGATCAACGACGTAGTGACACCCGTAGCCGAAAAGATGATTGAGGATCTTCTTCGGATGGATGCTGAGTACTTCACAGAGAACCATTACGCTGATTCCATGGGTGCTCCTGCGGAAGGCGAAAGGGTAAACATAGATGATCTTATAGGAGATGATTGAAGTTCTCTTTCTTCTGTCAAGTTTTTCCCGAAAGAAAGAAATATCTTGTATATTGCGAGAGATATCTTGTATATTGCGAGAGCCGTGTATACTTATTTTTCCTCCTTTAGCCCCCGAGTGTTTCGGTAAGCATATGTATTTGTACTACTCACGAGGTTTTTGAACCAAGGCGAGAAAATTTATGTGTTATATATTTGTAAAGGGCAAGTCTATTTTGTTGATTTTGCGAATTGCAAGCCCCCGAGACTGTCGAAGAAATTATATATCATCATTATTTTTACTATATTGCAGCATCGCGAGCCCGCCTCATTAAAAACCTTTCAGCCCCACTCGGTGCCCTGAAAGGAAAAGAGTGCGTCTGAAAACTCGCGAGCTTTTCAGTACATTGTACTTTTACATGCATATCTCTATTTTGACTTCTACGCGTAGAAACGCCAAAGCTGCGGCACGTTCCATGGATTTGGTTCTGCGACCCCTGTCTTCCTGTCCTTTATTCTGTACGCTCCTCCTGCGATCACCTCTATGATGATGTATGGTTCTACCCATGGTGACTCGAATTTTTCATGGATGTCCTGGGTAAGCTGAAGAACTAGGTCGCCAACTTGAAAAGACCTTGGACGCAAACGTCAACTGTGGTAGTTTTTCAGTTCTTGCTGGTACTTGGTGACTCTTGACAGCACCTCATCTCTGGTTTCGTCAAGTGCATCGACATCGTCCTCTAGTGCCTATCTCGAAGTTTTTTCATCATATTCTGCCACTCTCAGGGAATTATGTTCTATTTCTATCGGGAGCACTGCCTCGGCTCCATGGACGAGAAAGAACGGAGTTTCCTGTGTTGCTGTATTGGGTGTTGTCCGTATACTCCAAAATACGCTAGGAAACTCTTCTGGCCAAGTGTGTCGAGCTTTCTCCAGAGGTGTTATCAATCGTTTCTTGATGCCATTGCAAATGACACAGTTTGCTTTCTTGACTTGACCATTGGTTTGCGGGTGCGCAACCGATGCAAAATGTAGTTTGATGCCTACCTCTGCGCAATATGCCTTGAATTCCTTGGAGGTGAAATTGATGTCGTTGTCCGTGACAATGCTATGAGGGACACCAAATCAAAAAACGATGCCTTTGACGAAGCTTACCACCGATGTTGCATCTGAAGTTATTGGTTTTGCCTCAATCCACTTGGTAAATTTGTCGACAGCCACGAGCATATATACTTATCCTCCTGGCCACGCCTTATGTAACTTCCCCACCATATTGAGACCCCATTGTGCGAAAGGCCATGACAAGGGTATTGGCATCAACTCTCATGCCGGAGAATGAGGTTTTGCCGCAAATCTTTGGCACGCATCACAAGTGCGCACTATGTCATTTGCATCTTCTACTGTTGTTAGACAGTAAAATCTTGCCCTGAAAACCTTGGTTGCTATTGCTCGACTGCTTGTGTGGTGTCCACATACTCCCTCGTGTACATCTTTCAGGATAATTCTTACTTCTTCGGGTGTAACGCATCGCTGCAATACTCCCGATATACTTCGCTTATACAGCTCTCCTTTGACCACGGTAAAAGCTTTGGATCGTCGAATAATTTGCCTTGCTTCTACCATATCTTCGGGCATCTCTTTCCTTAGGATGTATGCTACGTAAATCTGCATCCAAGGAACTTGTACCACCATTACCTCATGTGATTCTTCTTCTTCTCCCGATGTGTTTGCTTCTGATTCTGCTGGAGCCCCCGAGTCTTTCTTAAGCTTCTCCTTCTTCTTTGGCTGTTTCTTCGCCTTAGTTGATCTTTCACTTATCTCCTCCCCAAATACACCAGGTGGTATTGCTAAGCATTGCGACCCGATGTTTGCCAGAACATCGGCTTCATCGTTGCTGAGCCTGCTGAAATGGTTCACTTCACACCCATCAAAGAGTTTCTCGAGTTCATTGTATACCTCCTTGTATGCTATCATGCTGTCATTGACTGTGTCGCACTGATTCATCACCTGTTGAGCCACCAGTTGGGAGTCGCCAAATTTTTTTAATCGGGTTGCTCCACAGGCTTTCGCCATCTTCATCCCATGTATGAGTGCTTCATATTCCGCCTCATTGTTAGATGCATTAGAGAACGTCATCCGCATCACGTATTTCATCTTATCTCCTTGAGGTGATACTAATATCACGCCTGCTCCAGCTCCTTCTAACCTCTTGGACACGTCGAAGTTCATGGTCCAGGTACTCGACAAATCTGGGGGTCCCGTATTTTGCAACTCCATCCACTCTGCGACGAAGTCTGGAAAAATTTGCGACTTTATTGCTTTTCATTTTTCATACGTGATGTCCCGAGGGGAAAGCTCTATTCCCTAAAGGGAGACACGGCCTGTAGCTTCTGGATTGTTTAGGATGTTTGATAAAGGCGCCTCATTGACCACTATTATCGGATGTGCCGAAAAGTAGTGTCGCAATTTTCTTGCGGTTGTGAACACTCCATACACCAGCTTCTGATACTGCGGGTACCGCTGTTTTGAAGCTGATAAAACTTCACTGATGAAATATACCAGCCTCTGAACTCCATGAAGTTTCCCTTCTTCTTCCCTCTCTACCACCAGTACCGTGCTGACCACCTGAGGTGTGGCCGCGATATATAACAGGAGAGGTTCCTTTTTCCTTGGGCTCCACCGGTATTGGTAGTATCGAAATTGTGCGCTTGAGGTGCTCGAACGCCCTATCAGCTTCTTCGTTCCACTCGAACTTTTCTCCTTGCTTGATGAGCGCATAGAAGGGCAATGCCTTTTCTCCTAGCCTGGCGACAAAACTGCTCAGAGCCGCGACACGTCCCGTCAGCTGCTGTATCTCCTTAAGTTTCGTCGGCTTTCTCATTGTCACAATTGCTTGTATCTTTTCGGGATTCGCCTCGATTCCTCTAGCTAACACCAAGTATCCAAGGAGTTCTCCCGCAGGAACGCCAAAAGAACACTTTGTCGGGTTTAGTTTGAGACGAAACTTGTCAAGGTTGTCGAAGGTTTCCTTGAGATCATCAATCAGAGATGACCCCTTCTTTGTTATAATTATGACATCGTCGATATATACTTGAACGTTCTTGCCAATCTGCATGGCGAGACACTTTTGCATCATCATCTGATAAGTAGCTCCCGCGTTTTTCAACCCGAAAGGCATCGTTCTATAGCAGAACACGCCATAAGGTGTTATGAAAGCTATTTTGACCTCATCCTCTTCACAACGGCAAAATCCTTTCACGTACTACATGTAGCCCACTGAGTGGCTGATACGTCTCCGACGTATCGATAATTTCTTATGTTCCATGCCGCATTATTGATGATATCTACATGTTTTATACACATTATATGTCGTATTTATGCATTTTCCGGCACTAACCTATTAACGAGATGCCGAAGAGCCAGCTTGTCTGTTTTCTGCTGTTTTTGGTTTCAGAAATCCTAGTAAGGAAATATTCTCGGAATTGGACGAAATCAACGCCCAGGGGCCTATTTTGCCACGAAGCTTCCAGAAGACCGAAGAGAAGACGAAGTGGGGCCACGGGGCGCCGCCACACTAGGGCGGCGCGGCCCAGAGGGGGCCCGCGCGGCCCTAGCGTGTGGGGCCCCCGTGACCCCTCCGAGGCTGCCCTTCCGCCTACATATAGTCTTCGTCGCGAAACCCCCGCACCGAGAGCCACGATACGAAAAACCTTCCGCGAGACGCCGCCGCCGCCAATCCCATCTCGGGGGATTCAAGAGATCGCCTCCGGCACCCTGCCGGAGAGGGGAATCATCTCCCGGAGGACTCTTCACCGCCATGGTCGCCTCCGGAGTGATGAGTGAGTTGTTCACCTCTGGACTATGGGTCCATAACAGTAGCTAGATGGTCGTCTTCTCCTCATGTGCTTCATTGTTGGATCTTGTGAGCTGCCTAACATGATCAAGATCATCTATCTGTAATTCTATATGTTGTGTTTGTCGGGATCCGATGGATAGAGAATACTATGTTATGTTGATTATCAATCTATTACCTATGTGTTGTTTATGATCTTGCATGCTCTCTCGTTATTAGTAGAGGCTCGGCCAAGTTTTTACTCTTAACGCCAAGATGGAGTATTTATGCTCGATAGTGGGTTCATGCCTCCATTAAATCCGGGACGATGGACGTGAAAGTTCTAAGGTTGTGGATGTGCTGTTGCCACTAGGGATAAAACATTGATGCTATGTCCGAGGATGTAGTTATTGATTACATTACGCACCATACTTAATGCAATTGTCTCGTTGTTTGCAACTTAATACTGGAAGGGGTTCGGATGATAACCTGAAGGTGGACTTTTTAGGCATAGATGCATGCTGGATAGCGGTCTATGTACTTTGTCGTAATGCCCAATTAAATCTCACAATACTCATCATATCATGTATGTTCATGGTCATGCCCTCTCTATTTGTCAATTGCCCGACTGTAATTTGTTCACCCAACATGCTATTTATCTTATGGGAGAGACACCTCTAGTGAACTGTGGACCCCGGTCCATTCTTTTACATTGAATACAATCTACTGCAATACTTGTTCTATCTTCTGCAAACAATCATCATCCACACTATACATCTAATCCTTTGTTACAGCAAGCCGGTGATATTGACAACCTCACTGTTTCATTGGGGCAAAGTACTTTGGTTGTGTTGTGCAGGTTCCACGTTGGCGCCGGAATCCCTGGTGTTGCGCCGCACTACATCCCGCTGCCATCAACCTTCAACGTGCTTCTTGGCTCCTCCTGGTTCGATAAACCTTGGTTTCTTTCTGAGGGAAAACTTGCCGCTGTACGCATCACACCTTCCTCTTGGGGTTCCCAACGGACGCGTGCTGTACGCGCATCAAGCATTTTTTCTGGCGCCGTTGCCGAGGAGATCAAGACACGCTGCAAGGGGAGTCTCCACAATCCAATCTCTTTACTTTGTTTTTGTCTTGCTTTATTTTATTTACTACTTTGTTTGCGGCATTATATCAAAACACAAAAAAATTAGTTGCTAGCTTTACTTTATTTACTGTCTCGCACTCTATATATCAAAAACACAAAAAAAATTAGTTACTTGCATTTACTTTATTTAGTTTGCTTTATTTACTACTGCTAAAATGGCCACTCCGGAAAATACTAAGTTGTGTGACTTCACAACCACAAATAATAATGATTTCTTATGCACACCTATTGCTCCACCTGCTACTACAGCAGAATTCTTTGAAATTAAACCTGCTTTCATCGAATCTCGTTATGCGAGAGCAATTTTCTGGTGTTAGTTCTGATGATGCTGCTGCCCATCTCAATCATTTTGTTGAATTGTGTGAAATGCAAAAGTATAAAGATGTAGATGGTGACATTATAAAATTAAAATTGTTTCCTTTCTCATTAAGAGCAAGAGCTGAAGATTGGTTGCTATCTCTGCCTAAGAATAGTATTGATTCATGGACTAAATGCAAGGATGCTTTTATTGGTAGATATTATCCCCCTGCTAAAATTATATCTTTGAGGAGTAGCATAATGAATTTTAAACAATTGGATAATGAACATGTTGCTCAATCTTGGGAAAGAATGAAATCTTTGGTTAAAAATTGCCCAACCCATGGATCGACTACTTGGATGATCATCCAAACCTTTTATGCAGGATCGAACTTTTCTTCGCGGAACCTATTGGATTCAGCTGCTGGAGGTACCTTTATGTCCATCACTCTTGGTGAGGCAACAAAGCTTCTTGATAATATGATGATCAATTACTCTGAATGGCACACGGAAAGAGCTCCACAAGGTAAGAAGGTAAATTCTGTCGAAGAAACCTCTTCCTTGCGTGATAAGATTGATGCTATTATGTCTATGCTTGTGAATGATAGGACTAATGTTGATCCTAATAATGTTCCGTTAGCTTCATTGGTTGCCCAAGAAGAACATGTTGATGTAAACTTCATTAAAAATAATAATTTCAACAACAATGCTTATCGGAACAATTCTAGTAATAACTATAGGCCATATCCTTATAATAATGGTAACGGTTATGGTAATTCTTATGGGAATTCTTACAACAATAATAGGAACACACCCCCTGGACTTGAAGCTATGCTTAAAGAATTTATTAGTACACAAACTGCTTTTAACAAATCTGTTGAGGAAAAGCTCAATAAAATTGATATTCTCGCTTCTAAGGTTGATAGTCTTGCCTCTGATGTTGATCTTTTGAAATCGAAAGTTATGCCTAATAAGGATATTGAAAATAAAATTGTTACTACAGCAAATGCCATCCAAGTTATAATTAATGAGAATATAAGATTGATGGCCGAATTACATGCTAGGTGGGAAAGAGAAGAAAATGAAAAACTAGCTAAAGAGAATAATGTAGCTAAAATTTGGACTATTACTACCACTAGTAATGTTAATGATTCACATGTTGCTGCACCTCCTACTATCAATGGTAAAATAATTGGTGTTGGCAATGTTACTACTTCTAGTACAAAGCGTGCAAAATTGCCTGAAACTGCTAAAACTGCTGAAATTGCCTGTGATAAAACTGCTGAAATTTTTTCCAACATTGGGGATGATGATCCCATTGCTTTAGATTATAATGGTTTGGATTTTGATGATTGCCACATCTCTGAAGTTATAAAGTTCTTACAAAAGCTTGCTAAGAGTCCTAATGCTAGTGCTATAAACTTGGCTTTCACAAAACATATTACAAATGCTCTCATAAAAGCTAGAGAGGAGAAACTAAAACTTGAAACTTCTATTCCTATGAAAGTTAGAAGATGGTTGGGAGCCCATCATTAAGATGAAGGTCAATGACTTTGATTGTAATGCTTTATGTGATCTTGGTGCAAGTATTTCCGTTATGCCTAAGAAAATTTATGATATGCTTGACTTGCCACCATTGAAAAATTGTTATTTGGATGTTAATCTTGTTGATAATGCTATAAAGAAACCTTTGGGGAGAATTGATAATGTTCGCATTACCGTTAACAATAACCTTGTCCCCGTTGATTTTGTTGTCTTGGATATTGAATGCAATGCATCTTGTCCCATTATATTGGGAAGACCTTTTCTTCGAATTGTTGGAGCTATCATTGATATGAAGGAAGGTAATATTAAATATCAATTTCCTCTCAAGAAACGTATGGAACACTTCCCTAGAAAGAGAATGAAGTTACCTTTTGATTCTATTATTAGAACAAGTTATGATGTTGATGCTCCATCTCTTGATAATACTTGATACACACTTTCTGCGCCTAGCTGAAAGGCGTTAAAGAAAAGCGCTTATGGGAGACAACCCATGTTTTTACTACAGTATTTTTATTTTATATTTGAGTCTTGGAAGTTGTTTACTACTGTAGCAACCTCTCCTTATATTAGTTTTGTGCATTGTTGTGCCAAGTAAAGTCGTTGATAGTAAGGTTCATACTAGATTTGGATTACTGCGCGTGAAACAGATTTCTTTGCTCGTCACGAATTTCGACCTGCCTCTCCGTAGGTAGCTCAGAAAATTATGCCAATTTACGTGCGTGATCCTCGGATATGTACGCAACTTTCATTCAATTTGGGCATTTTCATTTGAGCAAGTCTGGTGCCTCAATAAAATCCATCTTTATGGACTGTTCTGTTTTGACAGATTCTGCCTTTTATTTCGCATTGCCTCTTTTGCTATGATGGATGAATTTCTTTGTTCTATTAATGTCCAGTAGCTTTGTGAAATGTCCAGAAGTGTTAAGAATGATTATGTCACCTCTGAACATGTGAATTTTTATTATGCACTAACCCTCTAATGAGTTGTTTCGAGTTTGGTGTGGAGGAAGTTTTCAAGGATCAAGAGAGGAGGATGATACAATATGATCAAGGAGAGTGAAAGCTCTAAGCTTGGGGATGCCCCGGTGGTTCACCCCTGCATATTCTAAGAAGACTCAAGCGTCTAAGCTTGGGGATGCCCAAGGCATCCCCTTCTTCATCGACAACATTATCAGGTTCCTCCCCTGAAATTATATTTTTATTCCATCACATCTTATGTGCTTTGCTTGGAGCGTCGGTTTGTTTTTGTTTTTGTTTTGTTTGAATAAAATGGATCCTAGCATTCATTGTGTGGGAGAGAGACACGCTCCGCTGTTGCATATGGACAAATATGTCCTTAGGCTTTACTCATATGTATTCATGGCGAAGGTTGAATCTTCTTCGTTAAATTGTTATATGGTTGGAATCGGGAAATGCTACATGTAGTAATTCTAAAATGTCTTGAATAATTTGATACTTGGCAATTGTTGTGCTCATGTTTAAGCTCTTGCATCATATACTTTGCACCTATTAATGAAGAAATACCTAGAGCTTGCTAAAATTTGGTTTGCATATTTGGTCTCTCTAAAGTCTAGATAATTTCTAGTATTGAGTTTTGAACAACAAGGAAGACGGTGTAGAGTCTTATAATGTTTACAATATGTCTTTTATGTGAGTTTTGCTGCACCGGTTCATCCTTGTGTTTGTTTCAAATAACCTTGCTAGCCTAAACCTTGTATCGAGAGGGAATACTTCTCATGCATCCAAAATCCTTGAGCCAATCACTATGCCATTTGTGTCCACCATACCCACCTACTACATTGTATTTCTCCGCCATTCCAAAGTAAATTGCTTGAGTGCTACCTTTAAAATTTCTATCCTTTACCTTTGCAATATATAGCTCATGGGACAAATAGCCTAAAAACTATTGTGGTATTGAATATGTACTTATGCACTTTATCGCTTATTAAGTTGCTTGTTGTGCGATAACCATGTTCCCGGGGACGCCATCAACTACTCTTTGTTGAATATCATGTGAGTTGCTATGCATGTCCGTCTTGTCCGAAGTAAGGGAGATTTACCACTCATTTAAATGGTTAGAGCATGCATATTGTTAGAGAAGAACATTGGGCCGCTAACTAAAGCCATGAATCATGGTGGAAGTTTCAGTTTTGGACATATATCCTCAATCTCATATGAGAACATTAATTGTTGCTACATGCTTATGCATTAAAGAGGAGTCCATTATCTGTTGTCTATGTTGTCCCGGTATGGATGTCTAAGTTGAGAATAATCAAAAGTGAGAAATCCAAATGCGAGCTTTCTCCTTAGACCTTTGTACAGGCGGCATGGAGGTACCCCTTTGTGACACTTGGTTAAAACATGTGTATTGCGATAATCCCGGTAATCCAAGCTAATTAGGACAAGGTGCGGGCACTATTAGTATACTATGCATGAGGCTTGCAACTTGTAAGATATAATTTACATGATACATATGCTTTATTACTACCGTTGACAAAATTGTTTCATGTTTTCAAAACCAAAGCTCTAGCACAAATATAGCAATCAATGCTTCCTCTCGCGAAGGGCCTTTCTTTTACTTTTATGTTGAGTCAGTTCACCTATATCTCTCCACCTCAAGAAGCAAACACTTGTGTGAACTGTGCATTGATTCCTACATACTTGCATATTGCACTTGTTATATTACTTTACATTGACAATTATCCATGAGATATACATGTTACAACTTGAAAGCAACCGCTGAAACTTAATCTTCCTTTGTGTTGCTTCAATACCTTTACTTTGATTTATTGCTTTATGAGTTAACTCTTATGCAAGACTTATTGATGCTTGTCTTGAAAGTACTATTCATGAAAAGTCTTTGCTTTATGATTCATTTGTTTACTCATGTCATTACCATTGTTTTGATCGCTGCATTCATTACATATGCTTACAATAGTATGATCAAGGTTATGATGGCATGTCACTCCGTAAATTATCTTTGTTATCGTTTACCTGCTCGGGACGAGCGAGAACTAAGCTTGGGGATGCTGATACGTCTCCGACGTATCGATAATTTCTGATGTTCCATGCCACATTATTGATGATATCTACATGTTTTATGCATACTTATATGTCATATTTATGCATTTTCCAGCACTAACCTATTAACGAGATGCCGAAGAGCCGATTGTCTGTTTTCTGCTGTTTTTGGTTTCAGAAATCCTAGTAAGGAAATATTCTCGGAATTGGACGAAATCAACGCCCAGGGGCCTATTTTGCCACGAAGCTTCCAGAAGACCGAAGAGAAGACGAAATGGGGCCACGGGGCGCTGCCACACTAGGGCGGCGCGGCCCAGGGGCCCGCGCGGCCCTGCTGTGTGGGGCCCCCGTGACCCTTCCGAGGCTGCCCTTCCGCCTACTTAAAGCCTCAGTCGCGAAACCCCCAGTACCGAGAGCCACGATACGGAAAACCTTCCGCAGATGCCGCCGCCGCCAATCCCATCTCGGGGGATTCGGAGATCGCCTCCGGCACCCTGCCGGAGAGGGGAATCATCTCCCGGAGGACTCTTCACCGCCATGATCGCCTCCGGAGTGATGTGTGAGTAGTTCACCCCTGGACTATGGGTCCATAGCAGTAGCTAGATGGTCGTCTTCTCCTCATGTGCTTCATTGTCGGGTCTTGTGAGCTGCCTAACATGATCAAGATCATCTATCTGTAATTCTATATGTTGTGTTTGTCGGGATCCGATGGATAGAGAATACTATGTTATGTTGATTATCAATCTATTACCTATGTGTTGTTTATGATCTTGCATGCTCTCCGTTATTAGTAGAGGCTCGGCCAAGTTTTTGCTCTTAACTCCAAGAGGGAGTATTTATTATCGATAGTGGGTTCATGCCTCCATTAAATGCGGGACGATGGACGAAAGTTCTAAGGTTGTGGATGTGCTTGTTGCCACTAGGGATAAAACATTGATGCTATGTCCGAGGATGTAGTTATTGATTACATTACGCACCATACTTAATGCAATTGTCTGTTGTTTGCAACTTAATACTGGAAGGGGTTCGGATGATAACTCGAAGGTGGACTTTTTAGGCATAGATGCATGCTGGATAGCGGTCTATGTACTTTGTCGTAATGCCCAATTAAATCTCACAATACTCATTATATCATGTATGTGCATGGTCATGCCCTCTCTATTTGTCAATTGCCCGACTGTAATTTGTTCACCCAACATGCTATTTATCTTATGGGAGAGACACCTCTAGTGAACTGTGGACCCCGGTCCATTCTTTTACATTGAATACAATTTACTGCAATACTTGTTCTACTGTTTTCTGCAAACAATCATCATTCACACTATACATCTAATCCTTTTTTACAGCAAGCCAGTGAGATTGACAACCTCGTTGTTTCGTTGGGGCAAAGTACTTTGGTTGTGTTTTGCAGGTTCCACGTTGGCACCGGAATCCCTGGTGTTGCGCCGCACTACATCCCGCTGCCATCAACCTTCAACGTGCTTCTTGGCTCCTCCTGGTTCGATAAACCTTGGTTTCTTTCTGAGGGAAAACTTGCTGCTGTACGCATCACACCTTCCTCTTGGGGTTCCCAACGGACGTGTGCTTTACACGCCATCAACCACCGCCATCTCCATCACCGCTGCTGTCTCCCATGAGGAGGGAGTAGTTCTCCATTGAGGCTAAGGGCTGTACCGGTAGCTATGTGGTTAATCTCTCTCCTATGTACTTCAATACAATGATCTCATGAGCTGCCTTACATGATTAAGATTCATATGAGTTTTGTATCACTATTCATCTATGTGTTACTCTAGTGATGTTATTAAAGTACTCTATTCCTCCTCCACGGTGTAATGGTGACAGTGTGTGCATCGTGTAGTACTTGGTGTAGGTTATGATTGTGATCTCTTGTAGATTATGAAGTTAACTATTGCTATGATAGTATTGATGTGATCTATTCCTCCTTCATAGTGTGACGGTGACAGTGTGCATGCTATGTTAGTACTTGGTGTAATTGCAATGATCTTTCATGCACTCTAAGGTTATTTAAATATGAACATCGAATGTTGTGGAGCTTGTTAACTCCGGCATTGAGGTGCTCTTGTAGCCCTACGCAATTAGTGGTGTTCATCATCCAACAAAAGAGTGTAGAGTGGTTTTATTATGTGATCAATGTTGAGAGTGTCCACTAGTGAAAGTATGATCCCTAGGCCTTGTTTCTAAGCATCGAAACTCCGTTTATTTACCGTTCTGTTGCATGTTTACTCGCTGCCATATTTTATTCAGATTACTATTACCACTCATATACATCCATATCACTTGTATTTCACTATCTCTTCGCCGAACTAGTGCACCTATACATCTGACAAGTGTATTAGGTGTGTTGGGGACACAAGAGATTTCTTGTATCGTGATTGCAGGGTTGCTTGAGAGGGATATCTTTGACCTCTTCCTCCCCGAGTTCGATAAACCTTGGGTGATCCACTTAAGGGAAACTTGTCGCTGTTCTACAAACCTCTGCTCTTGGAGGCCCAACACTTGTCTACAAGAATAGAAGCACCCGTAGACATCAAGCACTTTTCCGGCGCCGTTGCCGGGGAGGAAAGGTAAAAGGCACTCATACTCCGGTCCCAGGTAACTAAGTACTTTTCTGTTGCCGTTGTGTGTGTGCTCGAAGCTATTTCCTTTAGATACTGCAATTGCATCTTTTTGTTTCTTGTTTACACTAGTAAGGCATAATGGAAAACATCTGTGAGCTTTTTGTACTATTTCCTGAGTCGAGACATGAATGGTTTAATGCGAAAATTAAAAAACCTATGGAACCTTATTTGCATGCTAGTAGCAATGATATTAGTATGAACGCTTTGAACACCATTGTTGCTAATGATATAGAAAATTCTAAGCTTGGGGAGGTCGGTTTTGATGAAAATGATCTCTTTAGCCCTCCGGGTATTGAGGAGAAAGTTTATGTTAATTATGATATGCCTCCCATATATGATGATTATAATTATAGTGGTCTTTTGGTGCCGCCTACTATGGAGGATAAATTTAATTATGATTACAATATGCCTCCTATATTTGATGATAGCTACTTTGTTGAATTTGCTCCCACTACAATTAATAAGAATGACTATGCTTATGTTGGGAGTAGTAATAATTTTATGCATGAGACTCATGATAAGAATGTTTCATTTGATAGTTATATTGTTGAGTTTGCTCATGATGCTACTGGATATTATTATGAGAGAGGAAACTATGGTTGTAGAAATTTTCATGTTACTAAAACACCTCTCTATATGCTGAAATTTTTGAAGTTACACTTGTTTTATCTTTCTATGCTTGTTGCATTATGCCTACATGACTTGTTTATTTACAAGATTCCTTTTCATAGGAAGCATGTTAGGCTTAAATTTGTTTTGAATTTGCTTCTTGATGCTCTCTTTTGCTTCAACTACTATTTCTTGCGAGTGCATCATTAAAACTGCTGAGCCCATCTTAATGGCTATAAAGAAAGCACTTCTTGGGAGATAACCCATGTGTTTATTTTACTACAGTACATTTGTTTTATATTTGAGTCTTGGAAGTTTTTACTACTGTAGCAACCTCTCCTTATCTTTATTTTATTGCATTGTTGTGCCAAGTAAAGTCTTTGATAGTAAAGTCAATACTAGATTTGGATTACTGCGCAGAAACAGATTTCTTGCTGTCACGAATTTGGGCAATGTTCTCTGTAGTTAACTCAGAAAAATCTGCCAATTTACGTGAGTAATCCTCAGATATGTACGCAAATTTCATTCAATTTGAGCATTTTCATCTGAGGAAGTCTGGTGCCTCTTTAAAATTCGTCTTTACGGACTGTTCTGTTTTGATAGATTATGCCTTTTATTTCGCATTGCCTCTTTTGCTGTGTTGGATGGATTTCTTTGTTCCATTACCTTCCAGTAGCTTTGAGCAATGTCCAGAAGTGTTAAGAATGATTGTGTCACCTCTAAACATGTGAATTTTTAATTATGCACTAACCCTCTAATGAGTTTGTTTTGAGTTTGGTGTGGAGGAAGTTTTCAAGGGTCAAGAGAGGAGGATGATACAATATGATCAAGAAGAGTGAAGAGTCTAAGCTTGGGGATGCCCCTGTGGTTCATCCCTGCATATTTCAAGAAGACTCAAGCATCTAAGCTTGGGGATGCCCAAGGCATCCCCTTCTTCATCGACAAATTATCAGGTTTCTTCTCTTGAAACTATATTTTTATTCCGTCACATCTTATGTGTTTTACTTGGAGCGTCTTTATGTTCTTGTTTTTGTTTTGTTTGAATAAAATTGGATCCTAGCATTCATTGTGTGGGAGAGAGACACGCTCCGCTGGTTCATATGAACACACGTGTTCTTAGCTTTTAATGTTCATGGCGAAGGTTGAAACTGCTTCGTTAATTGTTATATGGTTGGAAACGGAAAATGCCGCATGTGGTAAATGGTATAATGTCTTGAATAATTTGATACTTGGCAATTGTTGTGCTCATATAGATCATGTTTAAGCTCTTGCATCATGTAATTTGCACCCATTAATGAAGAACTACATAGAGCTTGTTAAAAATTGGTTTGCATGATCAGTTTCTCTAGAGTCTAGATATTTTCTTGTTAAGGTGTTTGAACAACAAGGAAGACGATGTAAAGTCTTATAATAGTTACAATATGTTCATATGTGAGTTTTGATGCACCCTTTATACTTGAGTTTGCTTCAAACAACCTTGCTAGCCTAGCCTTGTATTGAGAGGAATTCTTCTCGTGCATCCAAATCCTTGAGCCAATAACCATGCCATTTGTGTCCACCATACCTAACTACCACATGGTATTTCTCCGCCATTCCAAAGTAAATTACTTGAGTGCTACCTTTAAAATTTCTATTCTTTACCTTTACAATATATAGCTCATGGGACAAAATAGCTTAAAAACTATCGTGGTGAAGAATATGTACTTATGTGTCTTATTTCTTAATAAGTTGCTTGTTGAGCGGTAACCATGTTTCGGGGACGCCATCAACTCTTTTACCTTTGTTGAATATCATGTGAGTTGCTATGCATGTTCGTCTTGTCTCGAAGTAAGGGCGATTTTCATGATCAAATGGTTTGAGTATGCATACTTGTTAGAGAAGAACATTGGGCCGCTAACTAAAGCCATGATCCATGGTGGAAGTTTCGGTTTGGAAAATTAATCCTCAATCTCTTATGAGAATTTTAATCGTTGATGAATGCTTATGCATTAAAGAGGAGTCCATTATCTCGTTGTCTATGTTGTCCCGGTATGGATGTCTAAGTTGAGAATAATCAAAAGCGAGAAATCCAATGCGAGCTTTCTCCTTAGACCTTTGTACAGAGCGGCATAGAGGTACCCCTTTGTGACACTTGGTTGAAACATGTGCTATGCAATGATAATCTGTGTTAATCCAAGCTAATTAGGACAAGGTGCGAGCACTATTGGTATACTATGCATGAGGCTTGCAACTTATAGGATATCTTATACATAACACATATGCTTTATTACTACCATTGACAAAATTGTTTTTTGTTTTCAAAATAAAAGCTCTAGCACAAATATAGTAATCAATGCTTCCCTCTGCAAAGGGCCTATCTTTTACTTTATTGTTGAGTCAGTTTGCCTATTCTTTCTATCCCAGAAGCAAACACTTGTATCAACTGTGTGCATTGATTCTTACATGTTTACCTATTGCACTTGTTATATTACTTTGTGTTGACAATTATCCATGAGATATATATGTTGAAGTTGAAAGCAACCGCTGAAACTTATATCTTCCTTTATGTTGCTTCAATGCCTTTACTTTGAATTTATTGCTTTATGAGTAACTCTTATGCAAGTCTTATTGATGCTTGTCTTGAAAGTATTATTCATGAAAAGTCTTTGCTATATGATTCATTTGTTTACTCATTATCTTCATCATTGCTTCGAATCGCTGCATTCATCTCATATGCTTTACAATAGTATGATCAAGATTATGATAGCATGTCACTTCAGAAATTATCCTTGTTATCGTTTACCTACTCGACGGCGAGTAGGAACTAATCTTGGGGATGCTTGATACGTCTCAAACGTATCTATAATTTCTTATGTTCCATGCTACTTTTATGATGATTCTCACATGTTTTATACACATTATATGTCATTATTATGCGTTTTCCGGAACTAACCTATTGACGAGATGCCGAAGGGCCAGTTCCTGTTTTCTGCTGTTTTTGGTTTCAGAAATCCTAGTAAGGAAATATTCTCGGAATTGGACGAAATCAACGCCCAGCATCTTAGAATCACACGAAGCTTCCCGAACACCCGAGAGCCACCGGAGGAGGGCCCTGTGGGCCCCGGATGATAGGGCCGGCGCGGCCGGGTGGGCTGCGCCCCTCATCGTGTCGTCGCCTCGTCAGCCCTCCGACTCGGCCTCTTCGCCTATTTAAGGGTCCCTGACCTAAAACCTCGATACGAAAAAACCACGGTACGAGAAACCTTCCAGAGCCGCCGCCATCGTGAAGCCAAGATCTGGGGGACAGGAGTCTCTGTTCCGGCATGTCGCCGGAACGGGGAAGTGCCCCCGGAAGGCTCCTCCATCGACACCACCGCCATCTCCATCACCGCTGCTGTCTCCCATGAGGAGGGAGTAGTTCTCCATCGAGGCTAAGGGCTGTACCGGTAGCTATGTGGTTAATCTCTCTCCTATGTACTTCAATACAATGATCTCATGAGCTGCCTTACATGATTGAGATTCATATGAGTTTTGTATCACTATTCATCTATGTGTTACTCTAGTGATGTTATTAAAGTACTCTATTCCTCCTCCACGGTGTAATGGTGACGAGTGTGTGCATCGTGTAGTACTTGGCGTAGGTTATGATTGTGATCTCTTGTAGATTATGAAGTTAACTATTGCTATGATAGTATTGATGTGATCTATTCCTCCTTCATAGTGTGACGGTGACAGTGTGCATGCTATGTTAGTACTTGGTGTAATTGCAATGATCTATCATGCACTCTAAGGTTATTTAAATATGAACATCGAATGTTGTGGAGCTTGTTAACTCCGGCATTGAGGTGCTCTTGTAGCCCTACGCAATTAGTGGTGTTCATCATCCAACAAAAGAGTGTAGAGTGGTTTTATTATGTGATCAATGTTGAGAGTGTCCACTAGTGAAAGTATGATCCCTAGGCCTTGTTTCTAAGCATCGAAACTCCATTTATTTACCGTTCGTTGCATGTTTACTCGCTGCCATATTTTATTCAGATTACTATTACCACTCATATACATCCATATCACTTGTATTTCACTATCTCTTCGTCGAACTAGTGCACCTATACATCCGACAAGTGTATTAGGTGTGTTGGGGACACAAGAGACTTCTTGTATCGTGATTGCGGGGTTGCTTGAGAGGGATATCTTTGACCTCTTCCTCCCTGAGTTCGATAAACCTTGGGTGATCCACTTAAGGGAAACTTGCTGCTGTTCTACAAACCTCTACTCTTGGAGGCCCAACACTGTCTACAAGAATAGAAGCACCCGTAGACATCAGCGGCCACTTCCTTTGAGCTTTCTTCTTCATCATCACTAGAACTTTCAACTTCATCGGAAGAATATTCTTCTTTAGTCACTAGTACAATCCTTGAGGGCCTTTTGCCCTTCTTGCTCTTGTTGTAGAATTTCTTGTTGGGGGCCTTTGAATACTTGCCCTTTGAGTCTTTGCTCTTGTCCTTGGGGATGAGCCTTCCACCATGAGTCTCCCTATTCTCATAGGGGCATTCGGCAATGAAATGGCGCTTGTCATCACAATTGTAGCAAGATCTTGTTCTTGGGCCCGAGCTTGTGAAACCCCTTGAGTTGTTTCTCTTGATGTTGTCTTCCTTGGCCTTGGATGGGTCAACCCAAAAGGTGTTAGCATGGAATGCCATGTGGTCATGGTAGTGGTGTTCCAAGTCTTCCGGATAGGACATACTCCAAGATGCCCTATAAGATTCTTGAGGAATCACTTCTTCCACGGAGTTGACCGCCAAGGCAAGGTTGGACCCTTTTGACATCCCAAGAGCTCGATTGCGAGAATCATGAGAGTTTTGCTCAAGCACCTTGAGAGCTTGCATCTCGTGCACGGCTTGTTGAGAAGTGAGAGAGGAAAAGCATTCTCTCCCAACAAGAGTCTTGACATCAATGGGTTCAAACGGCATCATGCAATCGATGTACTTATCCTTGATCCAAGATTCATTGATGTGGGTGGCACCCACATTCCGGAAGGCATCGGCAACGGTGAGAAGTCTTCCATACATGGCTTCATGATCTTCATCCGGTAACCTCAAGAAACCTTCGGCTTTGTTCCGAAGAGCATTATACTTGATCCTTCTCATGCTCTCACTTCCAATGCAACTAGCGGCCAAACCATCCCAAGCTTCTTTGGCGGTGGTGAAATTCCGAACACGAGCCAAATCCTTTGTCCCCACACTCGTTTGGATCATGTGCAAGGCAGTGTTATTGAGTTGACTATCAATCGCTTCTCTTCTAGTCAACTTGTCGGGGTTGTAAGGCTTGAAGCCTTCCACGATGATTCTCCAAAGTTCATTGGAGGCACTGCGAACATGAGAGCTAAACTCAAATTTCCAAGTATCGAAATCATTAACGGAAAACTTAGTTGGGTCGCCCCGAATGTTTATATGAGGATGGGGAACCGGTATATCGGGAGATAGAAAAGGTGGAGCCACTCGATTGTAGCTCTCACCTCCACTAGTTCCCCTAGGAGATGCAATGGGAGATTTGATAGTGTTTAAGTTATCACCATCCACGGGTTTGGTAGAGGAGGGTAATACCGAAGCATCTCCCTCTTCTAACCCATCTGTGACATTTACCTCTTTGGTGGGAGCCATGGGAGGGGCCGGAGTCAAAAGCTCGGAAATCATTTTTCTCATGCTTTCCATTTGAGCTTCCATGGAGGACCTCAACGAATTGAAATCATCCATGGAGACCATCTTAGCGTCCCCTTCCATAGGTTCTTCGTCCGGCATACTCTTAGGCGGTTAAGCCCGAAATAAGAGTCGATGCTCTGATACCAATTGAAATGATCGTATGCCGCACCTACAGGGGGGGGGGGTGAATAGGTGCTAACCAATTTTTAGTTCTTTTTCAATTTAGGCTTGACACAAAGGTAAATTCTCTAGATATGCAACTAAGTGAATTTACCTATATGACAAGGTAATCAACTAAGCAAGATATAGCTACGCAATATAAGAGATAGAATAGGATAGAGGTAACCGAGAGTGGAGCACGCAGAGACACGGAGATGATTCCCGTAGTTCCCTTCCTTTGCAAGAAGGTACGTCTACGTTTGGAGGAGTGTGGTTGCTACGAAAGCCAAACCAATAGCCACGAAGGCTTCACTCAGATCTCCTATGGGCAACGCCACGAAGGCATAGCCCACTTCCACTAAGGGATTTCCTCGAGGCGGAAACTGGGCCTTTACAAGGTTCTTGGGGCACACATCCACAACCGAATTGGAGGCTCCCAAATCTGTAACAATACAACAATCAACAACAACACATCAACAACAATCAACTAGGGAACCAAAAAGGAACACTAGCAAGAGGGCCCTCAAACAAATGAGGGGGAAATGTAAATCGCTTCGGTGAGGATGTAGATCGGTGTTTTCTCCTTCGAATCTCCAAAGATCAAGAGCTTTGGTTGGGGGAGGAAGGAGATCTTGCAAATCTTGTGTTCTTGAGGTGGCTCTAATGGTGGTGAAGCTTGGCAGATTTTTGGGCAAATGATTGAGCAAGGAGCAAGGTAGAAGAAGGGGGGGGGGATAAATACCCCCCTCCAAAATCCAGCCGTTGGAGCTTCCGGGGGGCCGGATAATCCGGCCTAAGTTAGGGCCGGATAATCCGCCCCCCCCGGAAAATCCGGCCTCAGGGAAAATCCGGCCAAATATCCGGCCAAATGTCCGGCCCATGTCCAGAGCTGCTTTGCCTCAGGTCCTTAGCCGATTTTGGGGGGCCCGGATATTTTGGAAATATCCGGCCCGGATTATCCGGCCCTGGGGCAAATCCGGGAAAATATACGGCCCATGTCCAGCCAAGTCCTTAGTCGAAAATAGGGGGAAATATCCGGCCTGGTGATCCTGTTACAGCTTCTTTTTGACACGACTTACCACATCCATCACACATATATATGTATCTATATAATCCCTGTACCACTTAATCAAACATTAGTGTATCACATACATTGACATCAAACACACAAAACATATTATGAGAGATGTTCTTTCAAGGCGGCAATAGGGCCTGACCTATCCCGTGTTGATGATGTCAAGAAGAAGAGGGAGAGCCACAGAACCAGCGGCTTCAACAACGACGAGGACAAATGTGTGTGCGATGCGTGGCTCGTAACTAGCCATGACTGCATAAACGGTGCCCATCAGAAGGGAAAATTCTACTAGGCCAACGTGGTCCAAGAGTACAATGAGAAAAAACAACACACAAGCCCTAGAAGATGCACAGTGATCGCACTGAAGAGTCCATCAGAAAAAGATGGACCTACATCAAACAGGAGACCTCCAAGTTTTGCACCGTCGTCGATCATTTTGTTGCCCACCCCGAGAGCGGCACGGGCATGATGGCACTGGTAAGTAACGGGTATGATCATTCCATATATATATGGGGCATTTTGCATATCATAAACATAACTTTTAGCTATTTTAGGTACCTTGGGCCTTGAAGAAGTTCAAGGCAACACATAAGAAGGGCTTCTATATGGTTCATTGTTGGGAGAAGGTGAAGGACACGTCGAAGTAAAGGATTGGCTATGCGTCCTACCATGAAGCTGTCAAGAATGGAGCAACCACATTGGTCGTCGATGGCGAAGACGACAATCCTGGGCAGAAAGCCCTTCCACCTCGTCCCCGAGGCCATAAGGCTACCAAGGCCGATCTTGCCCGGGAGGCATCAACCCTTGCATTGAGCTAGGCCTTGGAGAAGATCATGGTCGAATCTCAAGTCGCCATGGCCAAAAATGACGAGAAGAGGGGCCTGGAGTAAGAGGCCTCGGCTGCCATCTACCTCAACCTCACTAAAGAGTCCATTGAGATTCAAATGATGTACATCGAGGCCGAAATGGCAGACGCCGAGGCCAAAAAAATGGACGTCGAGGCCAAGATCCGGGCAGAGGACACAAGGATCATGTTGGCTAACTTGGCCACCATGGACGTTAACACCAAGACATGGTTCCTGAAGAAACGCGCCAAAAATCCATGTGCGAGACGCCTGATCTGCGGCGTCCATATCAAGCACCATGGCCTCATTGTGGACTTATTTTTTGATCATGGTCATGTTGTGCCTCTTTTGGACTATATTTTGTGACGTACCATGTGCACAATCTTCTGGACTTATTTGAGACCTAAATTGAGCCAATCTGATGGCCATATTTTGGTGCAATTTGCTTGTTTGTGTTGTTTTGAGTGATTTTTAAAAATGCCCCGGACGGACAAAATGTGTCAGCCCGCTAGGAATGCTCCTCGGTGCAAACGGACCCCTGACCATTTTCGCGTCCGTGGACCGATGCAAATGGACACGCACAGTTAATTTAAGCATCCAAAATGTGTCGCCCCTTTGAAGATGCTCTTACTTCTCCCTGGTGCCGCCCAAAAGATGCCAGTTCATGAATAAGACCATTCGGGGATGGACTTCCGAACCTGAAAAATTGCGAAGTAAGATGGTATATAATAAAACTTACAGAGTTGGCCATACCTAATTGTATTGAAGTTTACCGATTAACAATAATACTATATTTTTAGAAGGTGGAAATGGGATAATTGATGCTAGTATTAATGACAATCCGTACGTCTGTGTCAACGGTACCGACTAGTCGTACTCCCCTTTTCGGATAACACTGAAGTACCTGAAGAGATAACGAGTTGAGATATGGCGGGTGCCCACCGTACTGGCCACTATATAAAGAATGAAAATAAGAATAAACGAAAATAACATATTAGAATAGGTAATGAAAATAAAGCACATCACGAACGGGAACAAAACCAAATCGAAAAATACGAAGACCCGGTCCACATCTGACAAGCCTAGTGAGGGGTGGTCTAAGACGAGGTGTGGCCCCTCCCGGCTTGTCGTCCACTATGGGATCTAAAGCGGGAGTGGCGACCTTCCCGAGATCCCATGGCCTCCAACAATCGGACGATGTGTGGCGGTGGAGGAGGGAGGACACAACCGTGTGTGGGACCTTCGAGGATGGAGCTCCCAAATAGGAGGATGCACCAGCCATTGGCAGCATCAGGATCTAGGATTTCGCCGCCCAGGGAGGGGGGCGGGAGGGGAGGAGGCTGGCATGCCATAGGGTCTGCTAGGCTTTATTCACACGGAAGCGGGTTGCAGATTAATTAGCATGTTTTGGAGGGGTAAATTTGCAATTGAAAAAACACAAATATTGGCAGCGGGATGGACGACCTTGATATGGGTTGGGCGCCATATGAGATGGATAATCCCATTTTCGATTTGGGACAAACCACACTTCCCGAATGTTAGAGGAGGCAGCTAGGATGGTCGGCTTAATAAAAAAAAAGGGGGTAGCAAGGATGATCGTCTAGCCATGCCACCAAGCGTGTCTCAAACAAAATCGTGTTTTGTGGTATGTCTCTGAGTGCATGCAAGTAGCACAGAAATATAACGGTCTTCTTTTGCGTGTGGGAAATATAACAATGTTTTTTCAAGAATGCACCATGCAAGCTGTATTAATCATATACAAAAAAGTTTAAGATGGCTGGTACAACATCACGAATAGCTACAAAGCCACTCAACACCACAAGATACACGACTTACCGCAAACCCAAGACGCATGACTATGAAGGCTTGTCTTGTACCATCACCCACGAAAAATGGCTAGGGGGTGGGGCACGGAGCCTAGAACCGCATCACACCCGAAGATGGCGACCTCGGTAGGATCAACATATTGCACACATATAAGTGCCTAGAGGAAGTTGGCATTGGACGACAGGACCCGGCCAACAACCAAGGCAGCGCCTTCAAGATGGGGGCGACATTGAGGTGCCGCTGCCCGATCCAACCAGTCGGATCTAGGGTTTCCCCTGGTGCTCGATGTAGGGACAAAAAATCAGGGACATGACGACGCCTCCAAGGAGGAGAAGGCACCGCGGGTGTCGTTGTTAGCAAAAAGCAAGATTTCTTCCGGCCCAACCATCGACCCCAAGGTCTAGCTGTACCGAGTACATGACCTGTCAAATAGCCACACTGCTGCCGAGAGGCAAGCCGAAGCACGTTGCTGGAGCAGGAGAGGCGTCGACCACTACCCATCATGCATGACTACCAGCAGACGGGACTGTATGGTGGGGGATATAGGCCGCCGCTGCTTGGCCACCTGCCATCACCATGCTTCACCATGTTTTGTTGTGTGTTTGTATGCAAGTAGCACGAAAATGCAGCGGTGTTCTTTTGCGAGTGGAAAATATAACGGTGTTTTGGAGTTGATTTCCTGTTGTTTGGTCCGAATTTGATGTTTTCTTGGCTGATAGTGAATATCCAATATTCAATAATGTTACACTTTTGGGATGCTAGTCACGGATTTTACTTGCGAACTCATCGTTGAAGTCATTGGCCAGAGCCCATGCGGTAGTTCGGGAAGTACCTCCTGCGGTAGCTGTGTGCGTGAGATATCATCCCGTAAGCCAATCCCGTAAAATTTTACCCGTAAAGTAATGTAGCATTGTTGGTGAATGGTGAATATCAAAGCTAGCGACGTGGACCAAGTGCCAAAGTTCCGTTCGTGTAGATGTAGGCCTGTACCTCAGTCCTCAGCCCGTGCATGCACTGCACGTGATTAAAAAACTGTCATGAAAAAGAATCCTATGCTGAAATGGTTGTACCTGCTTCTAAATTTGTTGTAGTTTTACCCTACCATGCACTCTGCTGTGTACTACTACTCTGTTGTAGTTTTATATTCTTACTTGATTCAATTCAAAATGAAAGGGTTTTTGTAATTGCCTTAATCTTCAGGGGCTTGTATGCCACTAAAGTCAACCTGGCACCTCCCCGACCGTTGGGCCTGTCCTGATTTAACGATTTGTATTCACCCTCCTTGTGGCTTTCGTGGACCAACCAATAATGAAATGTCCTTCAAAAAGTACACAAACAACTTTTTGAAAAGGTCAATACAACAGCGACTCTACTATTTTAAAAACAAAAACAGACTTTTTTTTTGTATTAAAGCTATGTTGAATTAAAAACGTAACCTGTTGGACTACGATGCACCGGTACATGGCAAGGCCGCAAGGGGTGACAAGGATCGGTAACCAAATGTGCTCTCATGCTTCAAACCTGATGGCGTATTCACGTTGAATGACTCAAAGTTGACTAGTTGTGTGCTCTCACTATAGATTTTACTGATTTCGACACCGACTATTTTGTTTTCATCCAAAGCTCTAGAGTGCCAATGGAAAAAATGAAGATTTTTTTCGAAATGGGTATATCCCAGGCCTCTGCCTCGGTTGATGCACACAGCACTTGGAAAAATGTAGATATAATATAAATAGTGATTCTTTTGTGCCAGAAAAGCAAATCAATGGTGATACATTTTGTGTGCTTGAAATGCAAATCAGCGGTTTTTGAGTGTTGGAACGATCATGTAGTTAATGAGAGCACGATATGGAAGTTAATGCATAGTAATGTAGTTTGTATTACCATGTAAACAACCATATTGATGTGAATCTTATTTTTGAATTGTGAGGGACCGAGACTCAGAGAGTAATTGACCTATTTTTAGATGCTCCCATCAACTCATATACTATTTTTTGCATGATAAAACCATATCGTATCGATATCTTCGTGGTACTTGCGGAGTGAATCTTCAAAGGCCTCCAAATTAGGTATACATATATTACACATAGAAATAATGAATCAAGACATTAACATTGTAGTTATGGAACTTGATATTGGAGAAATTAGCAACCACAATATATTTATTCTCTGCAAGCGAAGATTCCATATTATGTTATATGAGGCTGCAAAAGTACAATCTAATCTACTTGTAAGAAATCATTTTTTTAAATAAAAACATGGAGAGATTTACTACAATGAGTTTTATTTCTAGTTTTTGGTTTAGTGGTATGTACATTCCCTTAAACTAATGAGCGAGCCTTCCTACTTAAAAGTAACATTTCCGTGAGGTGGCATAATTTTGAGCATGACTCAACTAATGAGCTTTAAATTTGAGGCTTAGGATTGTTTTGTGAGATTCATAAATTGAACTTGTTGCATGTGGTGTGTCTCTCTCTATGGCTGCATGCAACTTTCACATTAATAAGCATCATTGTACGGGATAGAAATCTAATCAATTCGTATAGGTAAAAAAATAGTGGCATTGTATAGATGATTTTTTTGGTAGTGCCTTGTATTCAAGAATGGTGGGAGTATCTACCTTCCTCGGTATAAAACAAGAAAACAAGACTATATGCATGTGATAAAAAAAGAGCGAAGCACATCTACATCTTTTGCACTTGACAAGTAGGTTTAATCTACACCTCAAACTTAGAAACAACTCCATTTGAGTCGTTAGATTTGCTAAAAATCTCTTCATATGATCCTTACAAATGTTTGTAGCATGTGCAGTGCTGATGCGGCGCACAATCCATTAACCCGCTTGGTCTAGTGTGGCTTATGATCCATATTAACTTAAAATACCAGCGTGTAAAGTTTGCATGCCCCAAATTCATCCCCCCTATGTCACATTCATTCGCTCTACTCCTCATCTACGTTGACACCACTACAATGTCATGGTCATCTAGGTAGCCACCCTCAAACTTGCAATTGGCCTTAAAATGGGTGTGTACACCCCTCTAGCATATGGTTAATGTACCCCCTATGGCTTAAATCTGTCCATAATTTTACATAGGACATGAGTAGTGCAGCATGCCCAACATTGACCTGGCTCCACCCATGGTCACCCTCAATCACCTCTCCCGCTCTACCCGTGCGTATAGTAGGTGTGACAATGATGCGAGCTCGTCAAGAACGGGGAAGCTTCTAGCTTAAGGGAAACACAGCCTCCATCATGTCATAACTCCGTTGACCGTCATATGCTCCTAGGTGCTCGGATTGTAGGCTCACTAGCCTCTTGAGGAGGCTGTCGCTTGGGCTTGAAGCCGACACACATGCGATGCAGTCGTCCTCCCGACACAGAGGGTGAGCATGGACACATATGTATCACCATC